>NC_052509.1:25919424-26028411 GCF_014356525.2 Nilaparvata lugens
TCAACAAAGAAACTCTCCTATCAGTGAATCGAGAACTTAAAACTGCCAAAATAAGTCCCCGACATCATAACACTAGAGAGAAAATTCATTTATCCAAGATAAAAAGACCTAGAAAGTTTAAGAAACTGAACAAAGATCATACTAATGAGAGAACTGAACAAGTAACAACCGATCCTAATTCAAATCCTGTTCTTCCAGGTTCCTCCTCTGCCTAATGAGTATGACGAATCATTCTTCTAAAGCTGAAGAATTCAGGAATATAAATAGTAATCTAGGAATAATTGCAGCAGATTTAGGCTCTACAAAGTTAGAGATTTCAAAACACACTTTCATCCACTATTATGAACTAGAAAGTATTTTTGATCATGTTGATAATTTGAATATGTATCTGAAATCTATATTTGAAAGGTATCTGAAAATATTAGAAATAAGATTCCAATAATGGAAAATGTAGAATATATAACTGATAATGGTAGTAAAGCAAGAGATATAGTAAACTATTTGAAATTTATTAATCATACTAGGAATGTAATAGAATATAAGTTAGATATCATAAGTGTGACTAATGATAAGAGATCTAAAAGAGGACTATTGAATGGCATAGGAGCCGCAATAAAATTTATTACTGGAAATTTGGACTCGTATGATGGGGAAAGATACGATTATTTACTTGAACATTTGAAAACTAATCAAAACAGTTTGATTGATCAAATATCAGCCCAATATTCATTGAGTTCAGAACTTATTGCTCAATTTAATCAGACGTTGAAAATTGTTAATTATAATTTTAATGAGCTGGAGAATAAATTTAAATTTGTAAATGATAAACTTAGCGACTATGTAGAACTAGAGAAATTTAGAGATTTGCTGAACCAGTTGAATATTTTATATAACATTGTATTAAGTTTGATCCAAGACATTGAAAACTCTTTAAGATTTTGCAAATTGAAAGTTTTACATCCTAGCATTATTTCAACTAAAGAATTGTTTTATCAGATAACCAAGATTGCTGGTTACTATCACAATAAATTACCATTGAAACCTGAATTGAAAAATATGTGAGAATTCGAAAATTTGATAAATGTAAACTGTAAACTAACGTCTAAAGAAATCATTTACTTTTTGAACTTACCAATCGTAGATGAATCAAATTATAACTTATACAAGTTGTTTTCTGTACCCAGTATGTTTCAAAATGGATATGTAACTATTATTCCTAAGGTCAGATACTTACTCAAGTCAAACGATAATTATAATAAGAGAGAAATATCAATTGAAGGTCTAACTAGTGAATGCACTAGAAAAACAAGTTCAAATTTTATTTGTTCTGTAGATAGTTTATGTAATGACAAATTGAAATGTGAAAAAGAAATTATTGAATCAGGAACTACATCAAACTGTAAATATAGTAAGATGAAAATAGGTAATAGTATTGTAAAATGGATTCCAGAATTGAATAGCTATTTGTGTATCTTTCCAAATGAAGAAAACATAAAAATTGACAAGCAAGCAGAAACGATAACAAAATCTGTAAAAGGAGTTTATTTAATCAATAGCAACAACAATTCATATTATTATAATGGTAAAATACTCAATCATTTGTCTGAATCAAAATATCGACCCAAGTTATTGAACCTAGACAACGTTATCAATAGTATGAATGAAGACGAAGAACCAGAATTCACAATTAATTTAGAACATCTTAATTTTAATCCGATTGCTGTTAACAAGTACACCCCCATAAGGGAAGAAAGTATTTTCACTACAAACATAAGTTTTTGGACAATTATTTTGTATGTAATTTTTATTCTAATGTCAATTGTTCTATTGTATCGTTATCTAAGTAGAAAAGTTTCACCCAATGTAAACATTGTTAACAACCCTACCCCCGAAGTTCTTTTTAGGGATGGAGGAGTTATATAGCTAATTATTTATATAGTCAGTACTCCTCATTCCATTATTGTTGATGTAGCATAGTTGTAGAGGAAGGTAACATTGTATTTAGTAGTCAGTTCCAAGCTAGCGGACATAGCGGACGGAGCTCTATCGCGAGATATAAAATTATTGTAATAGGTGGTTAACAAATAAATTTATTTTTAAAAAAGACTATTTGATTAATCGCAATCTTAACTTGTATTTATGCGAAATAATGATCAATAAAAGCATAACGTAAAATGAAATGTCTATTCATGTTCCAAAAGGATAGATTTTGCTTTGAAATAGAAATATCAATATGATGGTATTATTATTACAAACTTTTCGTTAAATTTCTATAATATATAACACAGATAACCAAAACAAAAAGCTTCTGTGCTTGCGCATTACGATGCAACAAATTTTTATTCAAAGGTCTTCCTTAGCTGTCTCTGCCAAAATAACAAAAATAAAATATTGTGAATTTCCCTCATGTTTACTGCGTTAAAGTCCTGGACTCAAATAAGTCGAGAACATAGACACCGTAGTTTAGAAGATAAACACGTGACTCAGAAAGTCGATTAAGACCCAAGCGCTTATTTTAGTCCTGGACTCTGTAGGTCCAGAGCTTGTAGATCCCGAGCTCAAGGCCGGTTCTAAAAGCAGCTGAACTGGATATTGTTCATGTACAGCTTTATGCACATTGAAGAATAGATTCGCACATCATGTCATTGTGACCCAATAATGAATGATCTACTGACGTTAATGAATAATTATGGATATTAAATTATAGATGGTAGTGGATAGTAGATTGAGCCTACATAGTAGACCCAACAATCGATAATACACCTACCATTTATCACTATGGGCCACTTATCATCACACTGTACTTTCATATTATTAGGTGATGTTACAAAAAATTACAAGCAATTTTCTATTAGAAACCAAATTCAAAAAATCATTATTTATGATCAGTTTTTTTGTAAGTGAGATAAATTGATTATTATTAATTGAAATACTAGTTTATACAAATATTCTATTGATATTTGACTCATGAAGTAATAGAACTTACCACACTTCCATACGCGACTGTACTTCCGAACGGTCTCAATGGCAGAGGAATATCAAGAAATGTATCGTCTCTAGTTTTCTCTCTTCCACACTCCAGGCACTTGACGTAGTCTATCATTTTACCTGCAAATATAAAATTTAAATAATTGGTGTTTCATTTATCAAAAAAACTAGTGTACTGGTGAATAGAAGCTACTTTGCTTAAATTCGAATATTCTGAATATGTCATTGAAGCACATAATATTATATGTACTTTATTATTCCTAAAAATATGTAGGCTACCGTACTTTTCTTCCAAGGTTTGATCCCATGTAATTTCATTATTCAAAGATTAGAATTCAATCAGTTTTATGCAAGTGGCCGTTTATTTAAAACGAGTCTTCAATATCTTTCCAATATGTAAATCTTTTCTGATTATACTACAGGTATTCTAAAAGCATTTTTTTCAAGTAATTCTTGTTGCATTTTTTACATTGTTTCTTTTCTGTCATGGGAATGATCAATTTCAATAGAATTATTCCTAGGTGTTTTCTGCTCCAATAAATGAATGAATGTTGGGACAGCCACTAGCTTAATGTTTGCGCAGGCATTTTCGACTGACAGGCGAACAGTTTTCTGTAACAGCCGACCAGCAATAGCTAGCCATATTCATGTTATTACAGTATAATATCAAATGTAAGGTATAATACCCAAGGTCAAATATCTACTACTATTAACAAAGAGATCCCATCGAATTTAAAGTAATCCTATCTTCTGTTAAGGAGTTTTATCTACCTTTATAGTCTATTCATCAAATTTGTTGAGACACTAAATGAAAAATTAGTTTTTTCGAGCAAATCCAATTTTGTTGTTGAAAATAAATTATTGTATGAACCTAGAGCTGCTAGTACCGGATAGCCATCTCCTTAAGATGACTAGTTTTCAAATAATATTTTGGTAGAGTCCAGTCCAAGAAACAATCATCTTATCTTTGATTGGCAGACAGCAATTTGTTAAAATAGAGGAGAAAAATAATCATATTTACAAATACAGTTATCGCTGTAACCTAAGAAGTTTAAAGTATGGTGTCCCTCAAGGGTCCATTTTGGGTCCCTTACTATTCCTATGTTACATCAAGGATCTGCCTGATGTGGTTCAAGCACATGCCTCTGGGTGTCTCTATGCAGATGACGCTAACATAATATTTTCAGGAAAATCGATTGAGGATGTAGAACTCTCATCTGCTTTAGGCCTGTCCTCTATTAATGAATATCTGAATAGCCGAAATCTCTTGCTGAATTCAAGTAAGTCTATTATAGTCCCCTTTTCAACAAGGCAGAACAGGAGTGAATTGTGTCCAAGCGTAGCTATGAATAACACCCTTTTAGATTGTAAAGATCATACTAAATTTCTTGGTCTGTTAATAGATAGCAACCTTTCGTGGTATAATCATGTTGCCAATGTTGTGAAAAAAATATCCCCAGGTCTACATGCATCGCATAGAATGTCCAGTTTATGTAGTATATAAATATTAAAATCAATATACCACTCAGTAGTACATGCACATCTATCATGGTCTCTGCATAGGGTAGTATATGGTAGTACAAGTAAAAGTAACCTTGATAAAATTCTAAAACAGCAAAAACGAGCAATAAGAATTATGCTGAACCTCAATAGAACTGATTCTGTAAAATTAGCTTTCTCAGACCTAGGAATTTTCACAATATATGGACAATACATTATGATGTTAGTCTTTTTCAAAAATTTGGTGACACAAACTTGAGAATTAACACTCACGGTTATAATACAAGGTTTGGTCGTATAATAGAGAGGCAGCACAGGGTAGATCTTTTTACGAAAAAACCATATACAGAGGTAAGAAGTGTTTTGTGAGGTTACCAAGCAGTCTCCAAATATTAGAAGATCCAAGAATGTTTACAAAGAATCCAAGGAAATATCTGTTTAAATTGTCGCTGTATTCTTTTGAAGAGTTTAACATTGATTTTTGACGAAACGTTTTTGTCTATACTAGGCTAGTTTAGTTATTTATTTTTATATTGTAATATTACATTTTTCTTCTCACATTGGAATCGAATCTTCAATTCGAGATCTATGAAACTTTATAGTAAATATCAGAGTCATAAATAGATGGACAAACTTTTCGACGGAGAATTTTTTTATCGTAAATGATTGTTGCTTTGTTCCATGGTGTCACCGGGGCTGAGAAACAGAATAAATAGTTTATTTAAATAGAAAATATATATGAAAGTTTAAAATAACAGTTTCAAAATAAAGTTTTATTGAGAACAGATGTAGAATGTGAATTCTAAACTTGTAATTTATAAATTTTTGGTGACGTGTCTGTAATGTTGGAGGCGTTGGCTCTGTGACTTGTAACTTAGGTTTTTCCTGTTCTTCCTCTCTAGAAAAATGGCTGGCTACGTGTGTTGTTGTAAAATTTTGCTCTGAATCATTTTCGTTTATTAATGTTTTAAATTGAGTTTTAAACAATTTTTGTGTTCTATTTTGTTAATATATAGCTATTAGTGTATTCAAGCCAATAGCCACTGTTTTTCAACTGTAAACTAGATAAGTATTTTAGTTCGTAGTAACTCTAAATAATTAGGCTTAAGATATAGTTCTTTGTGTATTTGTATAAATTCATCTGAAGATTATAAGTTCATTTGCTCTGAAAACTGGATTTCTCATTCATAGGCGATAGATCCATTCACAATTTATCAAGAATCTATTTCATTGGAGCCGACAACTATCCTTAGGTTAATAGGTGTTAAATGCTATTCCAACCGATTAAGGAAAAATTGGTAGCACGGCAAATGTTACCCCTGTGGTGGGACAGAATTACAAAATAAATATGTCCCAAATGGTACACCATGAAATCCCTGGTTATAGAAATTATTAGTGGATAGATATCTTGATAGGTTATGAATGGTTTGTTGCTGAGTGGGAAGTCGGTTCAAGAGAGATCAAGTTTTAATGAATCAGTGCATATTACAAAATGGCAAACATTAAAAATGATCTGAATCTTATAGCATTCTTAACACAAAAGTTTGATGAGCAAAATGCTAGGTTTGATGAGTTAAATGCTAAATTTGATAAGCAAAATGCTAAGTTAGACCAAATGTTTAAAAATCAAAATGCTAGGTTTGATGATATGAAGCAAGAATGTACTAGCATTAGACTAGAGCAGGTTAGTATAAACCTTCTATTGAAAAATGCACATGAAACATTGAGTGATAATCATGAAGATGAAAAGAAATTGAAGCAGGATAATAGTAGTGTTAAGATACAGGATCAACTCATTCAAGTTTCTGACAATGTAGGCCTAGTTACTGTTGTTGAAAAAGTCAACCCTAATGAGATAGTAGAATTGAGTAAAGAAGTAGGTAGGGAGTTGTCTTCACTGAAAGTCAACTATCATGAAAGTAATATTGCTACATTGAAGGTTAGGAAAACTACAAACAAAGTGAATGATTACATGAGACAGGTTTCTGTGGAGGTTAGGAACAATGTAAACAAAATGAATGTTGCTTTGAGTCAAGTTGATGAGTTCAACTTTCAACTGAGAATTGAAAAAGTGTATGCTATGCATTCTCAAGTGAACATGACTAACTTTTGTAGGCAAAACGGCTTTGTTGAAACAAATGAACCCATGAATAAAATCATGTTCTTGAAGAAAACAAAACGCAAAGTCTCCATTGATGTGTTAGTATTCAAAGGTTGTTTCAAGTTGCTTATTTACAAGATGATGACTGTGAATCACATGATGAAAGGGTATTCCCCAACACACAATGATTAGGAATCCTGTGTCATGCCGGGATTCAGAATAGCAATGACCGTAAATACTACGTATGGTGAGAGTCCATAATTGTATCTTTTTTCTTTCCTGTAGTCTATTTTCTTGGCCCTTAATCTTTTCAAATTTCAATTCTTTCCTGTCTTTGTGTAATGTTCAGTAAATTTCTTCTATGATGCATATCTTAACCAATCTTGTCCATAGTCATTTAAATTTGTATTTTTTCTGAAATAATATTAGAAGTTGAAATATTAGCTTATTTTCCTAATCTTTAAATTGTTGATAAAACTTAACTTTTCTAAAATCTATCCATTGTAGTGTAAAGAATTGTTTGCTTGTGGCATATTTTTTCATCATGTATCACTTATTTTGAAATGTGTGTTGTTTTAGGGAATTTATTTACCCAGTTTTCTTTTTCTCTTTTTTGTATTTTTTAGGGAACTTATTTACCCATTATTCATCTTGATCATCTTTGTATTATAATCTTGAAATGTTTGTACTTATTATACAGTCTTTAAATTTTAAATTATTTTAAAAAATAAATGGTTCAATTTAAAACGTTTTGTTATATTATTAATTGAAATAAGTTTTTGTGATTGATATCTTTTTCAAAATTTTTAAATTTGTTTGTTCTATAAATTTTGATATGATTGATTATCGTTTGAAATGGATGCTGGAGTGTATGTAGAATTTTTAGTGGGGTTTGTTGATTAGAATTTTGCTGGTATGTGATTGTTTTTTGAGATGGAAACCCATTATTGCCTAAAGAAGGAATAACAGAGGTTATGACTTAGCGAGGCAGTAATGAGATAATATTTTTTGTGTTGATTACTTATGTTGATTGCCATAGATGCAAAATAATGATTAATAATGTTGATTGCCATAGATGCAGATTACTTATGAATATTGTTTGCCTTTGAAGCAAAATATTATTGATGTTTTGAATGATTTCTTGTTTAATGATTGATAGTAAAGTTTTGTCATGAAATGTAGTTTGTGTTTAGAACATTGAAAAGTCGAAATAAACTATAGTATCCAGCAAACAATGATTAACAATATTAAATAATTTGCTTTTTATACAATTTTTGAACAAAATTAAAACTAAATAATTTTGAAACCCTGAATGATAAATCATAAATGTGAAATGAACTTGCTATAAATGAAATGTTATATTAAATGATAATGAAATGCAGATATATTATGAAATGATTGTGAATAGAAGATCAATTGTCTGAAATTATTGAAATATATATTGAAATAAATTTTGTTGTGATGATCTGATGTTTTTTTTTACAATTTTGATAATGATACAGAGTGTTATGAATTTCTATTTCTATTTTGAAGAATGGATTAAATTTTGATATTTGAACAGTGAATAGATGGAAATGAAATTTTTTTTATAGTGAAAATTTGTAATTGATATGTCCATATTTCACAATTTATGTATTGCTGACTGTATAATAGGATGTTAACAAATTTCAATTTCATATATATTTAAAAATAATTTTCATGTGTATTAGATTGTATTGATAGCCTAATCAAGATTTTTCTTCTTAGTTTATAAGCATTTTAAGATAACAGGTACAGCACAGACATTAACATTGAAATAGTTATCATGTGAATCTCGAAATCAGCAACAAGTGAACGCCATGAAGAGTGTTAAGAACATTTGGGTGATTTTCGAACTAGTGTGACTCATCTACGCTGCGGCCTACACCAATAACTACGCCAATGTCAACACCAATATCAACACCACTAACTACGCCAAAATCTACGCCGATGCCTGTGCTGATGCCAACGCCAATAACTACGCCGATGCCTGCGCCGATGCCAATGCCTGCGCCAATGCTGATGCCAAAATCTGCGCCAATGCTGATGCCAACGCCAATAACTATGCCAATGTCAACACCAATGACTACACTAATAACTACACCAATAACTAAGCCAATATCTACACCAATAACTGCGCCAATGCCAATGTCTGCGCCAATGCTGATGCCAATGCCAAAATCAACGCCGATGCCTGCGCCAATGCCAATAGCTACGCCAATGCCTGCGCCAATGCTGATGCCACCGCCAATATCTACGCCGATGCCTGCGCCAATGCCAATGCCAATATCAACGCCGATGCCAATGCCGACACCAAAGCATACGCCAATGGCAATGCCAACGCTTATTGCTGACTTTGTATCTCAAACTTCAACACTACTACATTACCTGGAGGTAATTGTCATCCATGTTCACATTCGCAACTTTGAATTCAGAATAACAGTCACAGTATCATGAAAGAATTGATTCAAAAATCCTCTCCTAAATTATTCCTGTATGCAGAACTCTAAACCTTGAACACTGAAAGTATCAAAAAACCAAACCTTACCTAAATTAATCCTCACCTAAATTAATCCTGTATGCAGCGTCTATCTCTTTTCCAAAAAACGAATTACATTGTCATTTCAAGCCTGAAATGTACATTGTATAATTACAAATATGATACAAAATTTATGTGACTCTGTATTGAATTTGGAATGCAGCCGTCTACTACAAACATGAAGCAAAGCTAACTGAGATGTCACCTGTATCGAGTTTGGTATGCAGCCGTCTACTACAAGCATGAGGCAATGCTAACTGAGATGTCACCTGTATCGAGTTTGATATGCATCAGTCGACTACAAGTATCAGCCCAACACTACGTGCATCCAGATAAGCTCAACACTAACGTCATCACATTGGAGTCACACTTAACTGAAAATCATACTGAGTGCCTTAACGGACTGTTTTCCAAAATGTGCATCAATAAAATCAACCACGTCAATAGTGAAAGAAATGAACATTTTTTGATTTATTGAAATTTTATGTGAAAATTAAATGTAACAATTCATCAATTCATTTAAAAAAATATATATATATAAATAATAATAATAATTTTTTTTTCATTCAACATACTAATTTTTTTTTGCAATAAAAATTGAATTTTTCTATCTATTAAATTTATGTGCAATTTCAAAAAACTATTCTTTACATATTAAACTTTCTGTTGAGATATTTTCCTTTAAATTATAAAGCTAAATCAAAAGTAATTTTGATATTCTATATTTTGAAATATTGTTTGGAAACATATAACACACGCTATTGATGAATTTTTATAATAATTTTCAATATTATAGGATGACATGTAATGTTTTTCTAGAAAAAATTGTTACTGTTCTCAAATTTAAATTTCAACAATTTTTCAAACAGTAAAATTTTTTATGTCAAGAGGGGGGTATTTGTAATATTACATTTTTCTTCTCACATTGGAATCGAATCTTCAATTCGAGATCTATGAAACTTTATAGTAAATATCAGAGTCATAAATAGACGGACAAACTTTTCGACGGAGAATTTTTTTATCGTAAATGATTGTTGCTTTGTTCCATGGTGTCACCGGGGCTGAGAAACAGAATAAATAGTTTATTTAAATAGAAAATATATATGAAAGTTTAAAATAACAGTTTCAAAATAAAGTTTTATTGAGAACAGATGTAGAATGTGAATTCTAAACTTGTAATTTATAAATTTTTGGTGACGTGTCTGTAATGTTGGAGGCGTTGGCTCTGTGACTTGTAACTTAGGTTTTTCCTGTTCTTCCTCTCTAGAAAAATGGCTGGCTACGTGTGTTGTTGTAAAATTTTGCTCTGAATCATTTTCGTTTATTAATGTTTTAAATTGAGTTTTAAACAATTTTTGTGTTCTATTTTGTTAATATATAGCTATTAGTGTATTCAAGCCAATAGCCACTGTTTTTCAACTGTAAACTAGATAAGTATTTTAGTTCGTAGTAACTCTAAATAATTAGGCTTAAGATATAGTTCTTTGTGTATTTGTATAAATTCATCTGAAGATTATAAGTTCATTTGCTCTGAAAACTGGATTTCTCATTCATAGGCGATAGATCCATTCACAATTTATCAAGAATCTATTTCATTGGAGCCGACAACTATCCTTAGGTTAATAGGTGTTAAATGCTATTCCAACCGATTAAGGAAAAATTGGTAGCACAGCAATATATATATATATATATCTATTACTATATATATATAGTTATTAAATTAATTTATTTCCCTACTGGAGAGGACGACAGCAGCCCACCAGAAATAAGGCACAGGACACACGAGGCGAATCCATGCCACATATTGAATTTGTGAAAAATCGGCGCATGTGAGTTATAAAATATTTTAGAGGGCCCTCAGTGCTACAAATTAATAGAAATTTAATAAAGCTAGCTTGTCGAAGGTTACATTTAAAAATCAAGCTTGATTTAAACTTATTTTTGCAAGTAATTATAAATAAGGGAAAGTCCTATTAAGAACATTGATGAGAATTAAGTATTTAAGTATCTACAGAATTAGTATCTATCAGTATTTAATTTATTACATATGCTCATTTAATATTTTTTAATATCAGTATTATTTAAAAGTAATACCAGAAGCTCAAAGTTCATAAGATAATTTATTTTTATCTAAATTCCACTGAAGGCCGAACTCAAACCCTGAGAGTTAATATTCAATTTTTTGATATTGTTGGAATACAGAATTATAAATTTTTATTTGACAAGCATTTATATGGATTGAGCCATATAAATATATAATATATGCTGATAGGAAAATTACGAGAATTATTAATCAATACTAGTAGGCATAGTAAGATTTTTAGTGAGCTATCTGTGATATTTTTTCTTGTGTACTTTCTCACATTGTTTTTATATTTATTGGTTCATATTTTATTATTGCTCATTGGATATAAATTTGTGTACAATTATATAATATAATATATTATTTGTTGAATGGTGTATCTTTTTATAACCCTGTCTTCATGCATGACCAATCTTGTACTAGTATTTTTTATTATTATTGACAAATTAATAAAATTATCAACCAACTATATTCTTCATTGAATGTGTTGGATAAATCAGAGATATACAGCATTGATCGTTGAATCTTCAGAAATATTACATTCTCAAGATTTATTTAAATGGTTCAACATAATTACTGAAGTTGAATTGACTGAAACACAGGGTCATAGAATTAAGCCGAAGCAGTTCAACTAGCTCATACAAGATATAAGGAATTCTAACCTTCTTCGATCACACTCGGTATTACACACTGCTGACCCCTTTGTCAGATGGTAGCGAGTTGGATTGGTGTCGGTACCATATTGTCTTGTGCAATATTTAGAACCCTTATATTTATCTACATCTTCAGCATCTATAATAAATTGTGGAGTCAATCAGAGCAGCGGTAAGGATTGCAGATTGATAAAGCGGCAGCAGTTTGCAGCAACTGATAGCAGAATTTTATATAAGCTCCTTGAAGAGCTGGTAAGAACCATATGGTATTTTTATTTCAGCAGGCGCATGAATATAAAACATATTCAAATCTCATTTGCTCTACCGACTACTGACAGGTGGGCACATGTAAGTCAAATACGGCTTTACATCCTACACCTCAATACATTTATTATTGGTATATCATTTTTCACACAATTCCTAATTCTTCCACAATTCCTAATTATTTCACCATTCTCAGTATTCATTATATTTGACTCTTTCGTTAACCTGTAGACTCCTTGAATATCGTTTGTTCTACCTTTATATTGAGGAGATTTATTACAGACCTATACAGAGCAAAAGTGTTTTCTGTTCTCATTTATGAATGTTCAACCAAGATCACATGTCTCCATATCTGTAATATTTTGAATACTATACTATTTCTATTGTAATAATAATATTGAGTAACCAAGCTGGCTCAGGTCTGGTGTCAGAGTTTTCAGATCACATCTGATCAATTTCAGAGCCTCTGATATGACCTAAAGACAGCCGGGACCGACCGTTTAACGTGTCCATCCGAAACACGGGAGTGACCCAAGAAAAATATATTTCCCGGGCTGGATTTATTATTATTATTATCTTTGTTCAAACACAATACAAGTTATCAAGTGCCCTTGTATTCTATCACAACACAACTAGTTACAACTCATCAGCAGTCATTTTCAAGTGTAAATAAAATGAATAAAAAACTAATTGTGTTGTGATAAAATAAAAGGGCACTTGATAACTTTTATTGTGTTTCAGTAGCCCTAAAAAGAAAAGTGAGTACTATATTGTTGCTATATAATAATTATTTCAAATATCCAATGAAATCTAAATAAATAGAACTAAGGACTTCTGCTACTGTAAATATTGACCGAAGAACTAAATAGAAGAAGGATATTTGAAGAACGAAACTGTCCAAAAATTTTGCCCAGACCGGGAATCGAACCGGTTCTTATTTCTGTTCATATTTCAGATTCACCAGTTCGATTCCCGGTCAGGGCACAATTTTTGAACAGTTTCATTCTTCGAATTTCCTTCTGCTATTTAAATCTATCAATATTTGCAGTAGCACAAGTCCTTAGTTCTTTATATAGATTTCATTGAATATTTTTTTGAAATAATTATTATACAGTAATAATATTCCAGCAGTTGGTTAACAGCAATTTCTAATAAAATCTTCCATTTTTATTATGTAGTTATTTACATGATTGAAGAAATCGAATTTAATGAAACAAGTACATTGATGAGATGTTACCTTGATAGAGTCGATTGATGAGATCGGCATGCTCGGTGTTCTTGAGCACTTGTTCGAGGGCGTCGAACATGACGCGACACAACTCCTGGATGTCATGCTGCTGCCACACGTCACTCGTCTCCCAGCCGAAGCTCCGCGTCAACTCAGTCGTCTCCACCGCGTTCCGCTTCGATGTCTGCCATGCATCAATAATTAATTAATCATCATTACATTTGTTAACGAGCAATCATTCACATACAAATAATACAATGCCATGCATCAATAGTTTACAACTCACAAAAACTAGAATCTTCAAACTTGAACCGGTAAAATATACAGAGCATGCATCATCAAATCATACTGCCAAGATGAACAAAAACGTTCCTACATTGTGGACTAGCAGGTAACCCGTGATCAACAAGGGTCTAATTAAAAACTTCACCTACTGAAATCTTCAATAATTTAAAATATACCTATAACAATACTCGGTAAATCAAGAATCTATATGCAAAATTTCAAGTTGATCAGGTCACTAGTTCAGACGTGATGATGCGTCATTCCGTGTATAAACCAATTATTTCCTTTTAGTCCAGTCAAATGGTCGTTTTTCAGGAAACAGCCCCGTAAGAATTTTTCTCGACGGTTCAATAAGTATTTTGGGGCACTGAATTCGAATCTAAAATTTGCTGACACGCCAGAGGGCGGCTTCATCCCCAAAATCCCCAAAATTTTGGATTTTTTTCAATTTTCCCATTTTATCTCGAGAACCTTGAGTTTCTCAAGAAAAATCATTCACGACAAAATTGAAGAGTATAAGATTTCCAATAAATTGAGTGGTCGCGCAGGATTCTACCATTTTTGGTTCCGGAGCTACGAATTTTCAAAAAAGGGGTATTTTTAAGGGGTTTTGGAAATCATGCAAACCTACCACTTCTACCCTATACAACATGGATATTTTTCTAGTGTAGATAAAAAACCACACATCACGTGAAAGAACAATTCATTATGGACAGGATTCCTTAGGAATTTTCGAATTTAGTAGTGGAGGGTGGGGGAATATACCCAAAAATAGAAAATCATTTCCTACAGCCAAAATACAAATTTTTCATTATAATACCTTTTTAAGGCCTTCCTAACAAAAAAATGAAAATTTCGGCTGAAATCATCACACGCGGGTTATCTTCTATGAGAATCACCCGTTAGAAACATTTAATTTCAGTATTTCCTAGTGGGGGTACGTCAAGGATCAAAACTTCAAACACTTATAAGTTTTGACAGAATGATCAGATCTCCTCGTACTACAGCTCATTCTTCTCAGCTCGTCAAGGCGGTTCAAAATCATGTATCATAGTTGAAATTTGATGAAAAAATAGAAAAATCCACTTTTAGTGTATTTTAGCCCCTATTTAAATACACAGAAAAATGGCCAATTTCTATATTCAAAACTGTGTATCTCGGTAACCCGAGATACAATGATAAAATGATAATGGTAAATGATAAATAATAAAAAATGGTACTTGGTCTTTATTTAAAGAACAGAATTTCCTCTTTCATGTGAGGTGAATGATTTTCGTAAAAATAAAATTATGAGATAAGATACGTTTGATTAAAAAAATCAAGAAATTTGCGATATTTACCTAATTTTCACAGTCTCGACAGTTTTTCGATAATAAACTCTCATGCAAGATGGGTTTAAGGCAACGTAGCTCATAGAACATGTAATTCTCTTTCATTTGGGACCAATCGCAAGTTTCTATCATGTATCTTACTCGTTTTAGAGACTCTTGAATAACAGTAAAATCGCAGAAAAAATAAGAAAATGAAAATTATCATTTTTTCAATTAGCAGTAACTTTTGAACGGTACTGAAATCAGGAAAACGATTCATGGGAGCGGAAAGAGGAGAAAATTCTCTACAAACTTATTTACTTTTTCAATTTTTGGTCTAAAGTGTTTCACAAGATACACAACTTTGAATATACGAGACTGTGGATATGATTAACTTATCAAACTTTTTTCGCATAATACTTCAAAGTTGCGTATCTTGTGAAACACTTCAGTAAAAAAATCGAAAAAGTAGTCAAGATTGTAGAGAATTTTCTCCTCTTTCCGCTCCCATGAATCGTTTTCCTGATTTCAGTACCGTTCAAAAGTTACAGCTAATTGAAAAAATGATAATTTTCATTTTCTTATTTTTTAAGAAAAAATACACTGTGACGTACCCCCACTAGGAAATACTGAAATTAAATGTTTCTAACGGGTGATTCTCATAGAAAATAACCCGCGTAAGATGATTTCAGCCGAAATTTTCATTTTTTTGTTAGGAAGGCCTTAAAAAGGTATTATAATGAAAAATTTGTATTTTGGCTGTAGGAAATGATTTTCTATTTTTGGGTATATTCCCCCTCCCTCCACTACTAAATTCGAAAATTCCTAAGGAATCCTGTTCATAATGAATTGTTTTTTCACATGATGTGTGGTTTTTTATCTACACTAGAAAAATATCCATGTTGTATAGGGTAGAAGTGGTAGGTTTGCATAATTTTGAAAACCCCTTAAAAATACCCCTTTTTTGAAAATTCGTAGCTCCAGAACCAAAAAATGGTAGAATCCTGCGCGACCACACAATTTATTGGAAATCTTATTCTCTTCAATTTTGTCGAGAATGATTTTTCTTGAGAAACTCAAGGTTCTCGAGATAAAATGGGAAAATTGAAAAAATTCCAAAATTTTGGGGGTTTTGGGGGTGAAGCCGCCCTCTGGCGTGTCAGCAAATTTCAGATTCGAATTCAGTGCCCCAAATACACACAGATCCGTCGAGGAAAATTCTTTCGGGGCTGTTTCCTGAAAAACGACTATTTGACTGGACTATTTATTATAGTATAGATAATAATTATTGAATTACCCTCAAATAATAAATTTTGTAAATGAATAGGCCTAATCCACATATTCAAAAATTCACTAAATGAGATATAGATCCACAATTAACTTACTTAATCAATCCTCTTTTACCGTTAGGTGTTGAGGTTTACGAGAGCCCTCCATCTTTCTCTCTCTCCTGTGCCTTCCTTCTAACTTCTCTCCACTCCACGCCTATCTCCTCCGCAATCTTTCGAACACCATCATCCCATTTCTTCCTCGGTCTTCCTCTCCCTCTACCACCCACAACCTTGCACTCCTAGACCCTCCTTGGCAGTCTGTCAGTCGGCATCCTCATCACATGTCCCAGCCACCTCAACTGTGCGGCTTCAATCGTTTGCTTCAGAGGTTTGGAATTCAGGCTGTCTCTGATGCTTGAGTTGCTTATCCTATCCCTTCTTGTTTTCCCCGCTACCCTCCTCCAGTACCTCATCTCTTGGGCCTGCAGCTGACTCTGGCTTCTTTCGGAGAGCGTCCATGTTTCACAAGAGTAGGTTAGGATTGCAACATATGTAGATCTGAAAACCCCTAATTTGGTAGCCTGGCTCACCTCCCTTTTGCTGAGGAACTTTTCAGATAATGCCCAGTACAACCTTCCTGCCGCTGATGCTCTCTTGCTTATTTCGTTTTTCATTCTTCCATCACAAACAATAGTGGCTCCCAAGTACTTGAAGGACTCTACTTGCTCCAACTGTCTTTCCCCGATGAATATCTCCAACTGCCTCTGATCTTTTGCTACATGCATCACTTTTGTCTTATCCAGATTCATTCGCATGTTCTTTTTCAGCAGCTCCTCCTGCCATATTTGTAAGTTGTTACTAAGACTCTCTATAATAATAATGATAATAATAATAATAATAATATAATAATAATAATAATAATAATAATAATAACTTTATTCTCGCAAAGAAAGCACAAACAATAATCACAAAAAATGCAAAAAAGAAAATGAAATAATATGTTGGCAATAGAATTGAAAGTAAAAATAAAAATTAAATGTCTATATCGTACAGTACCTATTTCAAAATACAAACAGCCTCTATTAAAATAAACATCAAAATTAACAGAATAGCAAAAGTAAAAGAAAATTAGTATAACAGATGAACAAAAATGAAAGAACAAAGTGGCTGTCCATTCAATAAAAAAAAACAATAAATCCAATAATAAGAAAGAAAAACTGTATATAGACATAACAGAACATGCCATTGCACCAATAAATCTTAGCGAAAATAATTCTGTATGCAAATAATTTCAATTATGTCCGCATACAGGAGCATCAGAAGAGAGGAAAATATATTTACAACAAATACAAAATACTATGTTTTGTAAATTAATTCTCAAATCAAAATAAAATAGAAACAATCCTCAAGAATATTTCTTTAAACAGAATCACAATATTAAAGTAATAGCATAAAGTTATTAAATAAAAACTAAAAACCGAATACAGGAGCATCAGAGCAGAAGAGAAAAATATCTTTACAACAAATACAAATGTTTTGGAAACCATTTTCCAAATCAAAATAAAATAGAAAGAACCCTCAAGAATATTTTATCAAACAGATTTACAATAATTAGAGTAATTGCAGAAAGTTATTAAATGAAAACTGAAAAACCCTACAAGATTATAGAAACCACTAGCACAGGAGAACATGAGAATGAACACAGAAGCCCTCACCCACAGCATAAAACTGATATAGTATGGAGGTTACAGAAGTAAGATCCTTGATGATAACTAATGTACAAACATCAGAGAGTAACAGAGTACATGTTCTCTAATTCATCTCTATCACTCAACAAAAGCCAATCCTTGAGATGGAAATTGACTTGGGATTTTTTTTTTATTAATTTTAAAAAGTAGCTTCAACTGTAGTGGCATTGCATTGTAGAACTTTGGGGTTAGAAAAATGAACGTTTTCTTGAACAAAGAACAGTTCGGTCTAAAACCACGAATATTTATATTGTTGGTCTGTCTTGTAGAACGAGGCTCAACCACCATGTCACAGTAGTCAATCGTGACACCGTCATTGCCACTGATTAAATAGTTAACAGAAAGCACTTTATGCACATAGAGGTGCCTCAATGGAAGAATACCAAATCTATGGAACAAAGGGAAAATACTATCAGGATAGCCCACACCAGCCATTATTCTTATACATGATTTTTGCAGTTTTATGATAGGGCAAATTGTTGTGTAATAAGTACTTCCCCTACAACTTTAACAATAACTTATTCTTGAATGAACAAAAGCATGATAAATATCTTTCAAATTTTTGAGATTGCAAAATTCCTTCAACTGATACAAGACACGTAAATATAAATGTAGTGATTTTTTTAATTTTAGTACATGATCTTTCCATGTCAAGTTTTGATCCAGTAAGACCCCCAGATATTTAACGACTGGAACACTCTCAACAGCAGGACAATTACAGTTTTCATGGAGGCAATCGCAGGAGTGAACATGAACAGGGACATTCAATGTCTGACTACCCACCAAGCTAAATATAATGTAGTTAGTTTTTTGTATGTTCATGGATAACTTATTACAAGAGAACCAAAGAGCCAGCCTATCCAAATCATGCTGAATATCCATGCCTATCTGATGTATGGTGTTGGTATATGACAAGGCAGTATCATCTGCAAATGCTGTTATATGTCCTTTAAAATTACCTCCAAATAAATCATTAGCATAAATTAGAAACAAAATAGGTCCGAGTACAGAACCCTATGGTACTCCCTAATTGATCTCTAATAAACTACTGGTTTCACTTTTTATTTTAACTGCCTGCTTTCTTCCCCGCAGGAATGTGTTGAACCACCCAAGAGGTGTACCACTGATGCCAGCTCTCCACAATTTCCGTAAGAGAAGATCATGGTTGACAGTATCGAAAGCCTTACTGACATCAATAAACAATCCTGCCGCCCTTCTACCCTGCCCACTATTCAAACCATTATAGATATTGTGCAGAAAATGTTGGAGAGCAATTTCAGTATTCAAATCCTTCCTGAATCCAAACTGACTTTTTGAAAAAAGTTATTTGCATCCAAAAAATGTAATAACCTCTTCTTCATTAGTTTTTCAAATACGTTTGATAATGTAGGTAGCAAAGAAATAGGCCGGTAATTACTCTTTATAAATCGGTCACCTCTCTTGAAAACTGGGATCACTGTTGCTAATTAATTTAAGAATGTCAGGAAATTTACCAGAAACAATAGAAAAATTGAATAAGTGTGTCAGAGGCCTTGCAAGAGACGGGAAATTCTCTTTTAAGATTCTGGCAGTGATTATGTCATTACCAGAGCTAATGTTTATAGATAGTTCATTTACAATATCGAATAATTCAAACTCACTCACTGGATTAATGAAAATACTTCTGTTAATATGATCACCCTTGAATTCTTCAGCATATTTCTGGATTACTGGCCCTGATACTAATGGACAGGACCGGGAGAGGGTCTCAGGTAGCTCAATAAAATATTATTTATTAAATATATCTGCAACCGATCTATCCTCTGTGATAATTAAGTCTCCCTCACTTAAACGTATGTCGTGTTTAACCTTTCTTGCTCCAGGCAAAACCTCATGAAACATTTCCCATTTCTTCTTTGAATTTTTTTCATGCAGATTCAATTGGTTTGCATAATAGTTACATTTCGCTTCTTTTACCCCCTTTTTTTTAATTTTGTCTCTCATCTTGATAAAGTTACCTCTAAGTATAATATTATTCGGATCTCTCCTATATAACTTATAAAGTTTATCACGAGCAGCAATACTGTTGGTAAGGCCAGGACTCATCCATGGTTTTATCATCTTCACCCTACTCCTATATTTTATTCTCTCTTCAGACTTAGCCAGGAGGACGAGATCATCAGCAAAAGCAAGCTCCGATGCAATTACCCTTTCCATTCACCAATTACCCACAAAAAACTTCCTTCGCCTCTGGTTGCAGATCTTCATAACCCCATCTAACAGCACAATGAACAGATAGGGAGAGAGCACATCTCACTGTCTCAAGCCCATCTGTTAAAACTATTCCCCATCTTCAAACAATATCTTTTTGTGATTTTAGTTTTTTGAATATTGTCATGTTCTTTGCGCGGTAGTTATTAGTTTGTATCTTTGCCGCTGGAGCGCTAGTGGACCACTGCCGACCTGATTTTGGGCATTTCTTTGCATATTATAATTAACTTTGTTTTAGTTTTCGATATGTTCTGAAGCCTTTTTGTCATTTTATTATTGTATTTGTCAATTTGTTGTTCAGCTATCCGGATATTTTTGCATCTTTGTGAACATCAATTTTATTGGTGACTTCATGATCAAGGTAGCACCTGTCTGCTTCTTTCTTCCTTCTGATCGAGTGCTAACTTTGTTATTAGTTCTCTGTTTGCAATTTTATGGGACTGAAAGTTTTTACCCATCATTCATTCTATTGACAATTATTGTGATATTGCCAATCTCACTTATGAGAGTGTGACTCTCAATTGTGAATTGCATCATAAGTATTGCAACTGATATTTCCAAAACTTGGTAAATATTTCCACTGGAGCATTCATTGAAAACTCTTCCTCGTCAACTGGCTGCTGTTTCATTGGAATTTCAAACAAGTTGGAATCTTGTTTCTCTCCTGATGTGTCCATTTGAGCTATTGGAAGCTCATACTGTCTTTGAAGGCCCTAGACCAAACCGGGACCTTAACTCTGGCCTATTTGAGCTATTGGAAGCTCACGCTGTCTTTGAAGGCCCTAGACCAAACCGGGACCTTGACTCTGATTTGAGCTATTGGAAGCTCACGCTTCTTTGGAGGCCCTAGACCATTACAGGAACCTTGGCTCTTACATTGTATTCCACAGCTAAGTATTTTGTATCACCTACTTTGTATATTATTACTGACCCAATCGATAGTTTTTATCTTTCAGGATAGGAATTCATTTAATTTGTAGTCAACTCTACTTCACTTTGAGTTGTATTTGCTTAGTCAAACTGCTCTTGAGATTGTTTTTCAGTTTATTTGTAAGCAATTCATGCATGTTCTGTTTGAACATTGCAGTTATCAATCCTAAGTTGATTCTTCATTATTATTCTCGTTTTATTATAGCTAATGCTGTAGTTTCTGTATTTTTCAATTAGGCTATTTCAGTACAGGCTACTGTTATTCATATATTAGCTTATGGTTAATTTCAACTTACCTGTTTCTTTTTTTATTGGTACCAAACCAATTCAAATTTTAAGGCCTTGCAATTCAACATATTTACATTTCAATTTTCCTAGGTGTCATTTGTTCATAAAAATGACGATTGTAGGTTTAAAAAACTATTTATTATAGACTCTAGTATTCTACAAACGTTTTGCTCAGTAGCTATATTTCATTATTCCATTTTTTAGTAACCAAATTATTTTATTTTTCTATGTGCAGTGCTGTTATATTCATAACTGTTTACTGTCACTCATTGATAATTAATTTGTTTGGGATGTTTGCATATTGGCAACATCATCTCCAGAATATCTTCGATAATAATTTACTGTTTCAAATTGCTTATATTGCAATCAGTTTTTGCATTCAGATTACTGTTTTACTTGTTATGTTTTTTTACTTGAATCATTATTCTGGGTTCAAGTTTTCATGCTTTTGATTTGTGATAAATTTCAACTTTAGTCTTTTTGTAGACTCAATCCTAATTTTGTTCATAACAAAGTTAAATTCTATTTGAATTCTATATTGTTTACCAGTCACCCTGATGAGTCACTTCATGTACTCAAAGCTACAGAATATTTTTCTACTTTTAAATCATTCTGTTGGCTCATTTTTTCCTTATTTCAATTGGGATCAACTACATATATTCTTGCTCATGAGATTTAATAGTTTCTAATTCATACTATTGATGACAGTTATTTTACTGTTTACTTATGGCATGTTCTTTAATGCCAATTAAAGTTTGTATTTTACTAACCTACCTTTTCATTTGGTATTTCACCTTAGCCTACATTATGTTGATTAGTTTTAATACTGAGTTTCCCAAGACTGTTTTGCATTCATTCCAGTGCATAGGTTTTTGAATGCACAACAGTTCCTGCACTCATGTAGAATTTCAGTCAGGTGTCAAATCAGTCAAGACACATTGTTTCTTCCTTTTTCAGAACTTGATTTATTCTCTCTTATTATACAGTCCACTCTTTTTCAAGACTAAATTTCACACCATCCTCATCCTGAATTTCCCTGACACTAATGTTTCCCAACCTTACACAACCTCTGCAATTCTTATAGAAACTTTTTATGCGTTCTATGAGATTCTTTGATACCTTTCTGCCTTCTAGCTCCTCTCACAAACCAGCCCATGGTACCATATCGAATGCTTTGACCAAGTCTATGAATGATCATTCCCGTATTCCAAGTTTTTCTCCATAACTTGTCTGAGCGTAAAGATCAAATCCTGTGTCCTTCTTTGAGGTCGGAATCCACATTGTGCCTCATCCAGTTGATGTCCACTTGTTTCTGTAGCCGATTCTGCAAGATACGAGAGTAGATCTTCCCTGGAACACTGAGAAGTGTGATGCCTCTATGGTTTTTACACTCCCTATTGTCACCATTTTTAAAAATGGGTATCATTATTCCCAACTCCCAATCTTTTGGAATCTTCTTGTACTTCCAGGCAAGCCTCAGCACCCTCAGCAGCAGCGTTTTCCTCTGCAGAGAGCCGACCCTCATTCTACCACATACTGTTTCTGCTGAGGTCTTGATAATACTTTTAAAATGTGTCCAGCACTCTTCCAGGTCATCAGCTTGCATAAGATGTTCAACCTGCCTCACTTTTTCAGTTACTATCTCTCGATATTTTTTATTGTAACTTTGCTCCTTGAGCTTGAAGGTTCTGATCTTGTACTTTCGAGGCATTTGTTTCCTACTATTTGGCTTATGCTTTTGAGTTTTCAGAGCCAATTTCATTAATAGCAAGTGGTGATCACTATCAATTGTTGGTCCTCTCATTACCCTAGAATCTCTCACTCTGTACCAAGTACCTCTTTTAACAATGATGTAGTCAATAATAGATCTCTCATTTCTTGATGTCATCACTCTTGTGAACCGGTGAATGTCTTTATGTGGGAAATGGTATTTGTCAGAACCAAATCATTAATCACACGTAATTGTAACAGCCTCTTTCCATTGTCGTTGGACACATTTTCCCCTTGTGCTCCAACTGCATGTGTTCCAGGTATGATCTTCTTTCCCACTCTGCCATTCATATCCCCCATTATCACAACCTCTCCTTTTGCTTGATCTATTGTTTTTTGTAGCATCTCATAGAAATCGTCCTTTGTAACAGAAGTTTCATCCTCATTTGGCCCATAGACAACTATGTGAATAATTCATTACCTACAGCTGTGTCTACTGTTAAAACTCTTTCATTTATAAATTGCCATTCTTTGATGTTACATTGCTGTTCTGGATGGATCAAGACTCCTTCACCCGCTCTGGCTCTTCCACTTATTGGTATACCATTGTAGATCAATAGATAATCATCCTCAAGTTTCATGCAGTCTTGTCCCTTCTTTTTTGTTTCTGTTAGTGCCAAATATCCAACTTTCAATAGCTTTATCTCATGTATTAGTTCTACCTCCTTCCCCGCCAAACCCCTAAAATTCCAAGTTCCAAATTTAATAGAATCCAATCCGTGCCAATTTTTTATCCGATAAGTCCAGTCCGTTTTCTATCGATTTTTGCTTCTTTTGGTAGGTTAGATTTCAGATGCTTGGGGAACTGGCCCAAGGCATCCAAGCTTCATGGTAGGGCCGCTACCTAAGCCTTCAAGCAGGCTCCTTTTCTTTCAGAGTTTGTTCCCTTAGCCTTTGGTGTTCCACTGCATCCTTCTGCAAGGCAGCAGTTTTTAGAAAAAATAACAGGAAAATTAGGAAAACGAAGAGTTTGTCAAGGAAGACAGATAGGAAAGAAAGTTTGTGCTTGACTTTTTGGATGGCGGGGGGGGGCATCTCGATGCCCCCCACCATCCGTCAAGTCACGCACATAGGAGAGGGCGGCTCAAAAGCAAGGTCAATGGAAAAACAGTGCCCTAGGATGAAAGTCTCCGGAGCAAAAGGAAGATAAGAAGGGCTCCGGGGTGGATGTCTGCAGTTGCATGAAGCAACTGGGCGATGGAATCCCCAACCCCAACGCCTTATCCAAAATTAAACTATTTCAAAAATATTTTTCGCTGAACAAGCTTTGGTGAATATTACAAAGATTCTAGAGCTAGTTGATTCTGATTGGTTAAAAGACAACCAAAACGAGCTTGGCAAAGACATTTCTCAGAAATCAATTATAAGCATGGCCCTTAATCCTTTTCACTTGATGAATCAAACTTGATGCTAATAAATTCCTGGATTAGAGTATGAATTATATGTTTAATTTATTCTTGTCATTTAACAGTCACTATCATTCTTATACTCAAAAGAAACAAGACTTACAATATATATATATATATATATATATATATATATATATATATATATATATATATATGGTTATTTCTAGTTATATTTATATAAACCTGTAAACATAGATGATATTACCTGAAGATTAAGAAACAGCTTCTGTAACTCCACAGGCAGCTGAATAGCAGCTGATTTGTCTTTGGGGTCATGTTTCCACGTGTAGAGCGCGTTCCTGAATTCAGGAGTCATGTACAGCGCTTGTATCAGACTGTTGAGGTAACATGTCATTGCTTGGTTCACCAGCCCCACGTATGCTGTTTAAACAAACTCATTACAAACTGGAAAAAGGTAATCGCATGAATATTTGACATTTAAGGCCGTTTGCACAGTATAGATTGCTGAACTCGATTAAGTTAATCGAGTTTGAGTTAATCTGAAAGTTTAAACTTGAAACGGTTTTCTCAGTGCATTTACTAATCCAGTTTAAGTTAAACTAGTTTAGCGTTAAGTTGGTAATAGAATGTCATCGTTTATAATATCAGGAAGGCTGATTTTCACAGGAAATTTGTTATTTGTTTACAAACCATCAGTAAATTGAGGTTATGTAGCTACTATTTCCTTGTTCAAAATCCACAGAGCTGTAAGCTGTACGGTAATAAAAGTGAAAAGCGACCAAGAAATTCTTTAAAAACTTATGTTTACTTGGCACCAAAAAATATATTTTAGAATGTAAGATAAAAAAGTTATTTTGTTACGCTTTTATCTACTACGGTCTTCGTCGTTTATTATAAATCTCTCGAAAGCAAAATATCTCAGTTATGTGTTATTAAAAACATGTTTTCTAATCATAGACCACTGTTAAAAATTGTTTTGATTTGTATCAAGTGGTTTATTCAAATACTAAATTGGCAGTTGCTTTACTCAAGCAAAACCGTTGAAAAATTTCTCTATCATCCCAGAAATTCAAATTATTTGTTTTTTGCCCAATTTTTCTGTTTCAAAATTTCTTCGCAGTCATCTTTATCAATCGCATTAAAAACGTCTATCAATTCCTCCATTATAATTATTTTTACATTCAAGTAATGATTCACTGTAACCTAAATAGTTATTATCGTCTACAGAAGCAATAAAAACAACAGTCGAAAAATAATTTACTATTAGCTGTTTCCCCATCAAATCTTTACTACAGATGTCAAGTTAATCCAAATTATTTGGTTTAAACCTCCTGCTTTGAAGGTTACTTTCCCAGAGTTTAAACTCAATACAGAGTTTAAACTGATACTGTGCAAACGGAATTTTAGTTTAAACAAAAAAAAATCCAGATTTGGTTTAAGCTTTAGCTTAAACTTACACTATGCAAACGGCCCTTATTAGTTCAAAGTTGAGTAGAACAACGAATTGGTTGATTCCAGACACAACTAGATTGATTAAAAGCATTGAGAAACGCAAATTTTTGACCGAACGTAGTGAGGTCTATGTTTTAATTTGAGTTTTATTTTGTCTGTCTGTATGTAACGTAATTACGGCCAAACGCATTGATAGAATTTGATGAGATTTTGGCAGGAGTATTCCTTTTTCAACTGCGCGTCGATATATACACAAGGTTTTTTCGAAATTTTGCATTTTAAGAATAATATGAAAAGAAAAGGAATTTCTCCATACTCCAATATCATTATATTATATCATCTACTCTGAAGATAGGATTAATCAGACTATAGAATTATTTATAATCAATCAGCTGACAAGTTGATTACACAGATGGCTGGAGAAGCCGTGTCTATTTCACTTGATACTAGGGAGCGACTCAAGAGAAATGCACCGTCTAACCAAGGATAGTGTATAGTGTCTATTCTTGCCGTCTAACGGCGCATGCGCTTTGTATTCAATCGTACTTCATAGCCGCTCTTTCATGAGCTGTCTCATGGTCTCATATATACAGCGCGAATTCGAACGAGACTACTACACCTCAGAATTTCGTATTCATCCATTCATTCATTCTGCATTCATAAACTGATGCACTAATGTGTGTATATGGCATTCCTATTGCTTTCTCTCTTAAATAAATGAGTCTTTCTCAATTTGAATAGGCTAATAATAATTATTGTGCCTGATAAACAGAAAATTCAGTTAATAAATAACTGATAATTCTGAATAAAAGAAATTGAAGATAAAAGAATTGTTTATGATGATAAATATTGTCCACAGAAATGATTAATTAAAAATAAAAATTAAATAAATAAATAAATTAAAAATGAACTAAATAATGCTGGAAAAATTATAGTATTTTTGACTGAAAAAAAATAATTTTCTAATATTTGAGGAATATTTTCATCAGATGGAAAGATTATCACGGAAATGGATGAATACAAATTGAACTGAATTCTTGAACGTGAACTGAGTCTCTTAACATTTCAAACAGGTGGCATTAGATACTTGTGGATGAGAAAACTGCGTGAGGTCTACTGTTCCCAGAACTACTAGTCAATTAAATTTATATTTTTATCCGATCTATGGTTATTTTTTTAATTAATAATTATGTTCGTCAACGTCGAGATATTTTGAGCATCAAACATGAAATTTTTGATATGCTGGAAACTTTTATACTTCAAGTGATAAGTGGGTGGTGAAAGCGAGAAAGTTTCTCGGAAATAATTGAGATTATTTTTCCAATTGTCATAAGTAGTCGGAAAAACGTATATTGGCCTCTCAGGAGATTCAAAGTCAATCAAAGCGGCTTAATGGTGTGCCACCATCAAAAGCTAGGATCAACAAAAACATGAGACAGAACGCTTGAAAAATTCAGCGATTGCAAGCCACATGATTATAATAATAATTGTAAATGACAACCTTGCCTCGAATAATCCGAACAGTGTTGTATGACAGCCTTTCTCATTCAAGCAAGCTGCTTGTAGATGAAATATTCCAGTCAAATATAATGTAAATTTCTAGCCCTTAGCGTACAATTTAGTACACAATGCTTACCATTCAGCTGGCAGCCGCTCTCCTAACTTTAAAATTCCTTAGAGACCAATGTACAATTTTCCGGCTCTTTTGACAATCGGAAAAATAATTTCAATTATTTCTGATAAACCTGCCCACTTTCACCACTCACTTATCTTTTGAAACAAAAAAGTTTCTAGCATGTCAAAAAATTTCATGTTTAATGCTCGAAATGTCTCCACATTCATGAAAATAATCATTAATTAAAAAAAATAGCCATAGGTCGGATAAAATTGATCCATACACCAATAGAAAAGAAGGAGACATTATTATCTTTATTTTGGTAAAAATTCTTACTCATTACGACAACTCATAAATCTGAGAGAAATGATATCCAAAAAACAATCGCGTTATTTTCAATTTAAAAAAAATCCTTTTAATCCTTTCAACCCGGAATCTTTTCCAGCAATACTGGAATATCGGGGATGATATTCTACAAACAATCAAGTGGTTAAATTGTTGAATTGGACTTGAACTCTCAACATTAGAAACAACATATTTTGTTTGGTCATGTTACCAATATTTGGAAGTAAAATAGTTCTGGGCCAAGCCTGTTTTTCCATCCCAATCATATTCATATGATCTGTAATAGTCTAAACTAATGAATAAATAAATGGACAAAAATTTATTGTAAATTTGAGAAAGTTACAATTTCACACAGTTTGACATCGATGTAATCTCTAGTAGGAGTGCCAAGTATCAACCTATTTTCTACAAACTATTTTCAGATTTTGGAATTAAAATTGATAGTGAGAACAATCTCCCGTTTCCCTACATGGAAAGTAGTGTAGAGTTGAAATGGTCAAATAGCCAACTTACATTAGGACTACAAGTTGAAAATGGAAACAAAGAGAAGTTTTGGATTTCTTAATAGGCTAATACAGTTTTTTGTATGAAATTGTGGCCAGTAGATGGATTGAAATTCAGTAGAGGATAGAGGTAGAGGAGATCAGAAATCAATAAATCTTCAAGGTGATATTTTCAACTAATTTTTTCTCTTCTAATGAGGTTGGATTAGATTGGATTGTTAGCAGTAACAATATACTAAATTGGAATTGAATAAGCATGGCTAGCAGTGCTTGTTATCAAGTGCATTGTATCAATGATTTTATGAATGAATGAATGAATGAATGAATGAATGAATGAAGTAGTATACCTATTGACTGACCGGTGTCGTGCTTGATGATGGAGTTGTAGGTGAAGTGGGGCGGTGGGGGTGGCTGTTGAGAGTGGATGATGGGCGGAGGCAGCGGAGGCGGCGCTATGTGACAGTCAGAGGCGGCGGCGGAGGCGGAGGCGGTTCTTGACGAACATGATTTGCGCATAGTGAGGAGCACGCTGTTGCGCGCATCTGGATCCACTTCAAAGCCCAGTTCCTCCAGTGAGCCGCTCATCTTGTCGTTCAGGATCGTCTGTAAATGGCACAAGTAACAATAGAAAATAATTTAATCAACATTATCAAAATAATCGGAAAAATAAAACACATTTTTTCAATTTCTGAATAAATACACGTAGGCCTATGTTGAGCTGAAACTTATGTTTATAACAAGAGCATCTAAACTCAAATTTTGCGTGAATGAAACTATATTCCTGTAAAAAACTAAATAAATATTTGACTTCTTATGGAAATGTGTCAGTTGGAAAATTAAATTGTTCAAAAATGAACTTCTTTTATTAAAAAACATAACTGCATAGTTAGAAGTTTTTGCAAGGGATTATGTCCACATTAGCGCTGGGTTTGTGAATGAATAATGAGAGGGATGATGGTGATTATTTTGATTATGTTGTTGATGATGATGATAGATAAATATACTTAGTATTAGGTAGGTTCTGAACCACTAGAAAATAATTTTCAATCATATATCTATGTGCTAGCGGAACTGATCTTGAGCAGCAACCCTTCCAATAGGGGAGTCTAGATCTCGAAGCCTATCTAATTATAACTATTATAAACTCACATTATTCTTTTGCAGAATTAAATCGAAAGAGTCGACGTCATGTTCGTACTTGCTAGCGATTTCTTCGAACAAAGTGTGCAGCTGACTTTCTGGATTCAGGTTCAACGTGAGCTTCGGCAGATCCGGGTGGTGGACTATGCATATCACTTTCGATTCAGGCTTAAAGACCATACCCTGCAACAAGCAACATTCACAACTCATTAAGTAACTAATTCCCCTCACCAAGCAACATTCAAACAATATTCGAATCAAACTATATAATACTAGCTGGCCCAGCGAACTTTGTACCGCCAAATAGTTAATGCATCTCATGACAAACTTTGGCTGGATGCACACATGAGGAGGCGCGATGCGGCATTTTGCATCCAGGTGCTTCTTGCTTATTGGTTTGAATGAAAGAACTTGCACACACTGAATCTGGCATGGCGTGTGATAAGGCAATCTCCATAAGATCAACTTTGTATCACTAAGCCGTGCCTCCTCAGGTGTGCGCTTATCTGATGCATCACTATATTTTTATCAAAAATTATCTGACAATCAGTATTTACATTTATATTTCAATATGAACTTCATATGTGCTCAGTTAGTTGTGCAGCAGTTTGTATTTTTAGATATAGTTGAATGCAGCTTGCTGGGAAATTGAATGGTATATTATATCCTTGTTGCTGATTTTCCCGTGCATATTCTAAATTTACAGCATTTCGAGTTCTACGACTTAAGTTTGGACGTCGTTCGTACCGCGGCATTATTATTAGAATTAAAATTTTGTGAATCAGTAGAAAGAAAATAGAAAAAAAGATCTACCGACGGCTGTTGGATGACGCAATGATTATAACAGCTAATTTTTATTTCTGTGTGTGGTCAGCTCACAAATCTTCTCCCATAAGGATTACATGTAAACATTGAAGGACCGTAGGAAAGAGTCCTGAAATCGGATCATAAAAATTTGATAGGCCATAAACCTGCTCCTGAACATAAAAAACACAGCTAAAAAATCATCAAATTCGGTGCACACATTGTTATTGAATGTCGAAATTTTATGCTCGATTTTTATTTATATAGAAGATAGATTACTACCTATAGATATTGTAATTATGGGGGAAAAATAAATTTCAATTTGAACAATGAATTATTTGCTTTTAAATGTGAAATTGCATGTTTGTCAGAGATGTAAGAGCTAGGTAAAACTAAAAACACTGAAAATTTATAAAAATTAAATTTATCATGGTTGAAACATGATACAACTGAGAGTGAACTCATTGTCAACTTGAAATGAAATCATCATAGGTACAATGATAGAGTTTAAGTATTGTCAGATATTAATTTGAGCTGACTCAGAAGCCAATTGATGTGTGAACATAGTGAGCTTCTTATGGTCAGCTCATTGCCTAATCCTGTATTATCAAGATTTCAAAAATGCTAACCGATACAGTTTTTAGCTTTACATATCCATATAGGAGAATTATAGCTTAAATATTATTTCATGTAAGTCAACAGATTATTAAAGTTATGATTACAAAAACCAAGATTTGATGTGCAAGAAGCACTATTTCAAATGTTGTTTCTAAGTACCCTTCATCAAGCTTTTATTTCTACAATGTTTGGAGCAGTATTCTACATTAATATAACAGCAGTTTATAGAAAGTAGAGCGATTTTTTATTTTTCGACGCGACGAAGTTTGGAGAGTAAGTTAGTAACGTGGACAGTGACGAATGAAGCTGTGTACTTTCAATGAAAATAATGACATCGTCGATAGTACATTTATGAACGCTTTTCAAATAAGCAGCATTGATATAAATGTATAACCTAACGCTGAATAATGACTGAATAATGAGGGTAGTATAGAATTAAAAAAAAAAATCTGGTGTGGTACACTCACACAACTTTCCTTGCTCATTAAACTGGGAGCCTCATTCTTAAACAACAATAATTCAGAGAAATAACATAATGACGATTGGCGGCAACATAATTATTTGAAACTACGATCAGACTACTGTATATGTGTGTATATAATTTTTTTCAGAGTACTTTTTCCTTTGTGTAAATTGTGAAATCCGATGATTTTTTAAAAATCGTCAAAACAGCTGTTCTACAGATGAAATATCTCGACTATGTGTTATTTTTACTTTCCTTGCCCCTACTACCATAGGTAAGGAAAGTATTGCTTTCCAAAAAAAATTAAGGTACCCCAATTTCAAGTTTTCTATACGTTTCAAGGTCCCCTGAGTCCAAAAACATGATTTTTGGGTGTTGGTCTGTGTGTGTGTGTGTGTGTGTATGTGTGTATGTGTGTATGTCTGTGAACACGATAACTCCATTTCTAATTAACCGATTGACTTGAAATTTTAAACTCAAGGTCCTTATACCATGAGGACACGACAATAAGAAATTCAATAAAATTAAATTCAAGATGGCGGAAAAAATGGCGGATAATTACTAAAAAACCATGTTTTTCACGATTTTCTCAAAAACGGCTCTAACGATTTTCTTCAAATTTATACAATGGATAGCTATTTATAAGCCCTATGAACTGACATGAGTCTCATTTCTGGGAAAATTGCAGGAGCTCCATAATATTCATAAGAAAAATGGCGGATAATTACTAAAAAACCATGTTTTTCACGGTTTTCTCGGAAACGGCTCTAATGATTTTTTTCAAATTTATACCATAGATAGCTATTTGAAAGCCCTATCAACTGACATGAGTCTCATTTCTGGGAAAATTGCAGGAGCTCCGTAATATTCTTGAGAAAAATGGCGGATAATTACTAAAAACCCATGTTTTTCACGATTTTCTCGAAAACGGCTCCAACGATTTTCTTACCATAGATAGCTATTTATAAGCCCTATCAACTGACATGAGTCTCATTTCTAGGAAAATTGCAGGAGCTCCGTAATATTCCTGAGAAGAATGAATTTTGTTAAATTTCTATCACGATTTTCTCGAAAATGACTTGACAGATTTTTCTAAAATTCATATCCTGTATAGTTATATATCAGCTCTATTAACTGGAATGAGTCTCCTCCCTGAGAAACTAACAGGGGGTCTACCCCATCCCTGAGAAATTTACTTTGTAACCTCTTTCTCGTGCGTGAGGTAGGTAGGTAGAGCAGTTTATTCAAAAGAACACATGTCGATATTTTATTTGTCGAACAGCTGTCTGTTTTGACAACTTTCAAAAAATCCTGAAATTTCATAATTCAAACAAAGGAAAATGTACTCTGAACACAATAACAATAGTATAATCGTAGTTATTTAGCCGCCAATCGGCATAATGTTATTCCCCTAAATTATCCTCGTTTAAGAATGAGGCTTATAGATCAATGAGCAAGGAAAGTTGTGTGAGTGTACCACACCAGATTTTTATAGACTGCTCTACCTACCTACCACATGCACGAGAAGGAGGTTACAAAGTCCATTTCTGAAGGATGGGGTGAACCCCCCTTAGTTTCCCAGAAAGGAGACTCATGCCAGTTGATGGAGCTGATAAATAACTATACAGAGTATGAATTTTAAATAAATCAGTCGAGTAATTTTTGCGAAAATCGTGAAAAACATGGTTTTTCCGTAATTATTCGCCATTTTTCTCGAGAATATTACGCAGCTCCTGCAATTTTCCTAGAAATGAGGCTCATGTCAGTTGATAGGGCTTATAAATAGCTATCCATGGTATAAATTTGAAGAAAATCGTTAGAGCCGTTTTCGAGAAAACCGTGAAAAACATGGTTTTTTAGTGATTATCCGCCATTTTTCTCAATAATATTACGGAGCTCCTGGAATTTTTCCAGAAATGAGACTCATGTCAGTTGATAGGGCTTATAAACAGCTATCCATGGTATAAATTTAAAGAAAATCGTTGGAGCCGTTTTCGAGTAAACCGTGAAAAACATGGTTTTTTAGTGATTATCCGTCATTTTTCTCAATAATATTACGGAGCTCCTGAAATTTTCCCAGAAATGAGACTCATGTCAGTTGATAGGGCTTATAAATAGCTATCCATGGTATAAATTTGAAGAAAATCGTTAGAGCCATTTTCGAGAAAAACGTGAAAAACATGGTTTTTTAGTAATTATCCGCCATTTTTTCCGCCATCTTGAATTGAATTTCTTATTGTCGGGTCCCCATGGTATAAGGACCTTAAGTTTAAAATTTCAAGTCAATCGGTTAATTAGGAATGGAGTTATCGTGTTCACAGACATACACACATACACACACACACACACACACACACACACACACACACACATACACACACACAGACCAATACCCAAAAATCATGTTTTTGGGCTCAGGGGACCTTGAAACGTATAGAAAACTTGAAATTGGGGTACCTTAATTTTTTTTGGAAAGCAATACTTTCCTTACCTATGGTAATAGGGCAAGGAAAGTAAAAACAGAGAAATCGATAGGCATATATGTGAAAAAATCTGGTGTGGTACACTCACACAACTTTCCTTGCTCATATTCGAAACTACCATCAGACTTTTGTATATGTGTATATATAATTGTTTTCAGAGTACTTTTTCCTTTGTGTAAATTGTGAAATTCAATGATTTTTTTAGTCGTCATTTTTTTAAAGTCGTCAAAACAGCTGTTCTACAGATGAAATATCTCGACTATGTGTTCTTTTTATGAACTGCTCTACCTACCTACCTCATGCACGAGAAGGAGGTTACAAAGTCCATTTCTCAAGGATGGGGTGGACCCCCCATTAGTTTCCCAGAAAGGAGACTCATGCCAGTTAATAGAGCTGATAAAACTATACAAAGTATGAATTTGAAAAAAATCGGTCAAGTTATTTTGAAAAAATCGTGAAAAACATGGTTTTTTAGTAATTATCCGCCATTTTTCTCAAATATATTACGGAGCTCCTGCAATTTTCCAAGGAAAAAACTCATGTCATTTGATAGGACTTATGAATAGCTACCCATGGCTTGAATTTGAAGAAAATCGTCAGAGCCGTTTTCGAGAAAACCGTGAAAAACCTGGTTTTTGTCATTATCCGCCATTTTTCTCAAGAATATTACGGAGCTCATGGAATTTTCCCAAAAATGAGACTCATGCCAGTTGATAGTGCTTATGAATATCTATCCATGGTATGATTTTGAAGTAAATCGTTAGAGCAGTTTTCGAGAAAACGGTGAAAAACATGGATTTTTAGTCATTATCCGCCATTTTTCTCAAGAATATTACGGAGCTCCTGAAATTTTCCCAGAAATGAAACTTATGCTAGTTGATAGGGCTTATAAATAGCTATCCATGATATAAATTTGAAGAAAATCGTTAGAGCCATTTTCGAGAAAAACGTGAAAAACATGGTTTTTTAGTAATTATCCGCCATTTTTTCCGCCATCTTGAATTGAATTTTATTGAATTTCTTATTGTCGGGTCCTCATGGTATAGGGACCTTAAGTTTAAAATTTCAAGTCGATCGGTTAATTAGGAATGGAGTTATCGTGTTCACAGACATACACACACACACACACACACATACACACATACACACATACACACACACAGACCAATACCCAAAAATCATGTTTTTGGACTCAGGGGACCTTGAAACGTATAGAAAACTTGAAATTGGGGTACCTTAATTTTTTTTGGAAAGCAATACTTTCCTTACCTATGGTAGTAGGGCAAGGAAAGTAAAAATAGTAAGCAATAAATTTAAAGTTTTTGGGCTCACATTCTATTCACACATTCTGAAATCTCTCAAGCATTTATCTCAAGACTATTAAAACTCTGAATGAATACATTGGATACTGAGATAATACATTAATTAAAAATTGTCAATTGATTCTTTTATGGGGATAATTTTGGAAATGAAATTATTAAAAAGAATATATTCACGATAGTGTGATATTAGACAAAATAAGACACTGAATAACATATTAAAGCTAGCTTTTCTAAACATAAAATTCATATATCATTACCTTCTTCTTTAGTTGCCAATAACTCATAAACGGATCTGTACTCTGAGCTGCTTCCATGTTGTCTTTATATTGACAACACAAATGATCACAAAACTTTCCTCTCGCAGTAGAAAAACTCAACGCTTAATCTCAATCACAAGTAATCAAAATCAAAATTGAAATGTTCTATTCACAACGAAGAAATTGTAGATTTGCAAAATGTAGGTTCTCAACTTGCGGTCTTTTTAGTTCTTTTTTTTACAAAGAACAAAGCGCGACGTTCAAAACATAATAAAGAATAAACTAGGTTTATTGTAGGTTAAAAACTTCTAAACTTAGAAGAATCTGTGAATAAATAAAACTATTTCAGAAATTTCTGGTTTTTGAGTAGACTAGACTATACCAGGCGTATTACCTTGACGCCAAGATTGGTGTACTTCTCTATATAGGCATTTCTTGTAGTTATTCACAATAGCTAATTTATAGCCTAAAGAAGAAACCGAGATAGCATTCAAGCTGGTCATGATTCATCAACAACTTTGATAGAGATAATTACCCACATAAAAATACTCTCTTTTTAAAATGGTTTATTAAAAATTGTTTAGTTGCAGTATCGCATATGATTTAAAAGTGAATTACAATGTAAATTCAACATTTTTCTGGAATTCAAACCACTCTCAATCAGTCTCGGAGGAATTAAAAATATATTAGTCAAGTTACGGTATCAATCGGAATTCAATTTGAATTATAATATATTGAATTGTATTAGTCCTAATTGTTTCATTCTACCATAGCTAAAATAACTAGGCCTACTATAGAACAAGTATTTTATTAATCTATTGAATACTGTATTAGAATCTATAAAACGAGGAGTTCCACAAATATTGTAAGGAAGGCGGTGTCACATCATCTAGAAATTATTTTAACTTGATGAAAAATCCAAAATAAACAAATAAAACAAATTTAAATAAATAATGTAGAAATTAAACAATCATTCGTACAAACTTTATTTAAAGCAAGGAGTCGGATGAATATGAAATAATATTGACTAGTTCATCTGGTCTATCTATTCCTAAACAATAAAAATAAGTTATATGAAATTATTTTATTGTAATGATACAATAATATCTGTTATTCCTATATTATCGATCTTTTACTATAGATATATAGTTTAAATAGATATTTTCATGGGTTAAAGAAATAGTGACAAATGATGTTATTACGTAGAAGAAACGCAAAAAACTTGACAGAAGACAGTTTTCGCGTTTAGGAAGCAGAACTATTTTCGTAGCAGGAGGAAGTGAGAGGCTATCTTAAATAGCACGATTTAATAAAATTAGGCGAGACGTTTGAAAGTTTGGATTTAAATGAAGTTCCTCATTCCTAGTTCTAAATAACTAACGTTAGGAGTATTTGAATTGACAAAACAATTATCTGATTCCGAAAATGTGTCTTCAATTCATGTCTTAAAATAGATGCGGTAACACATCGTTGGTCAATACATATCAATTTCAGCCACGCTGCTTTTGAAAATTTCAACAGAAGCGTTCGGTGCAATTTCAAATTGTAATTAAGAGCTAAAAAAATTTCAAGTGCTTATTATTAAACACAAAATGATATCCACTAGCTAACTACACCCTTGGATCAAATAAAATTCTCATTAGATCACTGTGGCTCATCAAAAATCCTATAAACACGTCTATAACCACCCTTAATTAATGAGTCTAGTATTCTAAAATTAACTGGCACAAATTCTTCAATTGCATTACTAATAGCTAGGAAAGAGAAATTAGTTTCAATGTTTTCCACTTCGAATAGGCCTAGTTGGGAAAATATGTTTATTAGCAGTTAACTGTATTATAGTGTAACTGTATTGGATTTATAGATTATGAAACTTAACACCTAATACTTTTTCGACACAGAAATTCTAAAGCAAGTTACCCAGAATCACACTATTAATCGAACAAAAATAGATTACTCGCACTAACAATCTATGCTTACATAATAAGTAATTGAAGTAAGTAAATTACTTCACTAATAAGTTGAATAATTCAAATATTAGAAGGATATTATATTCACGATTAGATTTACTATTTCTAATCACACGCACACAAACACTCTTGATGAAACTAGAGTAAAATCTAAGAAAGTTCAAAGTATCTGAATAGCCGACTTTCTGGCAAGCAACCAAAATTCAGAGATCCAGACCAGAGAATCAAAAGCAGAGTACGAAAAGAGTGGGGAGGAGGAGGTGAATGGAAAGGAGAAAAGGGAATGGAGGGGGAGAGGAGCCCCTTGGAATGGGACTAGAGGAAGCGGCGCGGCTAAATTTAGCACCGGCTGCAATATAAAGCGCAAGAGAGGTGTAACTGTTCACGGTTCTACATTAAACAGTGCACAGTTCTAAGAATGGTTCATGTTGGAGAATATACTACTTGAACCAAATAACAGTAAACATTACATAATATTAATGCCCTAGTCGAGTAGCTGATGGAAAGGTCAAAGCCATTTACACTATTTGTAAATAAGCTATTTTTTTGTTTTATTGCCGAGGTTGTACTTGATAAATAGAAATATTTATTCCATCTAATCGTTCGAAGGGACTAATCACTTTATAATTTTAAAATGTATAACCAACTTGTAAGCTAGTCATATGCAACTATTGGGATCAATCTCTGTCTATTCAGGTTTAGAATTAAAACTTGTAATATAATATTTAACAGTTATCATAGAAGATTTGAGTGATTAGCTCATTTCTGGGTAAAATATTGGGTACATCAATTGAGTAAACAATGATTTCAGATTGATACTCTATTTTGATAAGAGCAAAAAAAGCAGATAGGCTTGGTAAAATCAAGCATTTTAACAATGATTTCAATTTGTTTTTTAAAAGGCAGTTTTTCCTTCAATATTTTCCAATAAATAACTTCTTTCTTGCTCAAAATAGATAGTTCATTTTTCATCTTAGACCATTTCAATCAAAAATCTTTCTTTCCTTACTATAGTCTACAGAATTTTTTAAGATGCCAAAAAAACACAAAAATCTTATCATAGCAGTATAAAATCCGTTAGGAAATTACTTTTTCCAACTCAGCAGTTGGATTCATTCTTGAGAGAATGTTGGGTTAAACAAAGGAAAATCATCTTAATGTGTTCGTAGCAGGTAAATACAGCGACTACCACTAATAATAATAAAATAGATTATCAAAATAGATGCGTTTTCTAAAATTGACTTTAAAAAGTGGATATTTGAAACTTAAAACACTATATAATCTCTCGAGTTCGTCAATGTTACTTCAAACAAGTGTTAAGGACGCTAGTAGCCATGTGCATGGTACAGCTCAGCGTGCAACTACCTCTCATGGACAGTCTACCAGCTTAACAACTTATTTGCCACTGTTGTAGATTACCTATTCGCTGTGAGCATCTACTGATCTGTTCTCTAACGGATAATCATAGCCGAATAATGAGGGAATTAGGTAAAAACTCAACACATCAAATATAGGTACGACCAGTCACCTAGGCTATGATAATTAGAGCAATAAAGCAAAGTTGGTAGTAAAAGGTATTTTATAGTTAGTATGGAGTTTCTTGATACTATTTGCTCTGTCCAGTAATTCAGATATTAACATTAGTGCTTCAAATTGTAATAAAAGCATTTAGAAATACGTGCTTCAAATTGTAATAAGAGCATTTAAAAATACATTCATATTCAACTCGAATGAAAAGGTCATACGGGCAGCAAACTGCTGAGAAATCAACCGAAATCAGGAAACGCAGATTTTTGCAGAAGAATACTGCGCGAAAATGGGCTATAAATGAATAAATGAGTATAAATTTCCACTAGTGCTGCTATTCGTTGATTTCGAGAAAGCATTCGATAAAATCAACACAACTTCCTTATTACGAACGCTTGAAGACTTGGGAATTAACAATAAGTACCTGGAATAATTCAGATTAATTTACAGAAACATGAAAATTGAATTCAAACTGAGAGGAAAAGGTAGAGTAGTTAAAGTAAATAGTGGCTTAAGACAGGGAGATATACCATCAGCGAAAATATTCAATGCAGTTCTAGAAAAATCTTTAGATGAATTACAATGGCAGGAAAAAGGAATCAACATAAATGGGGTAAAATTAAGTAAATTGAAATTTGCCGATGATATTGTTATTATAGGAAATAGCACCGAAGAAGTATATAGAATGATGAAGGAAATGATTAGAGTAACAAAAAAGGTTGAATTCAAAGTAAATTTTGATAAATCAAGAGTAATGATTCATAACAGTTAAAGTAACTAGAGAGTATTAGAGACCGAAGACGGAAGGATAGAAGCAGTTCAACACTTCATCTACTTAGGACAGAGAATATGGATAGATGGACAATGGGGAGAGATTACTAGAAGAGTGACAATAGGTTGGTCAATGTTCAAGAAATGGCTATCTCTTCAGATCTAATATTTCCACAGAAAGCAAGAGACGTCTACTTCAAACATGTATTCTACCAGCAATTCTATACGGCTGCGAAACGTGGACTCTTAAACGAAAAAATAATCAGTAAACTCAGAACAAGTGTGAGATCGATGGAAAGAATAATGATAGGAATGTAAAGAATAGATAGGAAAACCAAAATATGGATCAGAAATTAAACAAGAATTGAAGATGTAGGTAGAATGATTATCGAGAAAAATGGAATTGGGCAGGCCATATCGCAAGGACAACGGATGGAAGATGGACCAAAACAATATTCGACTGGCACCACTGACGCACGCTGAGCAGAAGCAGAGGAAGGCCCCCGTATAGATAGGACGAATAATTCAGGAGAGTATGCGGCGGAGCGACGTGGCAGAGAATAGCAAGAGAAGGGAAGGAATGGGAGAGAATGAAAAACGTATTCAAACAAGTTTGGCTCTACAAGGATTGAAATGAAGAAGATGAAAGAAAACTTTACAAAACGCACTCGTACAACACTTTATCCTTCTATGAAAAAAGGATAATGATAAAGATAGTACTCTGTGGCTGTGAGAGGATTTTTCTTCAACTGAAAAGTCCTCCGTACCATCATTGGAACCATGTCGGCCCATTTTCAGGCATTTGAGAATCCTAACGGTCTTCAGCCAGCTACCTGCTGCTCTTAGAGAGCAAGGTTCACATTTTACGGAAGAGGGGACAGTTGCTCACCTACAAAACCAGAAGGCGAGATACTATTGATTTGCCCTACTCGGGACTTGCAAGGACGCACAATTGCTACCCTATGAGTATTTTAAATATCTTCGACAAACTACCACAAAGCATTCGTGAGATGGGGATTAGAGTTTCAGTGGGCTCCTGCGTGAGAAACTACTCGATTTCCACATCTCTGCCACTAAGATACCACTAAGACTCACCACTCACCACTAAGAGATGATTAGTATCTAATCATTCTAAGTGCGATATCTCAACTTTGGAGGATATTGTTATTTGTGTTTATTATTTAGAATTATCACATTCAAAATGAAAGCTAAACTCCCTAACCTTTCATTTTACCTTTAAAACCTAATTGAATAGCACCACTTCGGTGATATGGTATAACTGCCTGGGGATCCTCAGCTCAAGCAAACCTAGTGAGGATACTCACTTCGGGTACAAAAGAGGGCTGCTATAATAACCATACTGACAGTTGACAGGATTGCAGAGTCCTATTCCTAAAATAAAAAATCCTCACAATTATATCATTGTTCATCCTGGAATCTATTACCCAGATGAAGAAATCAACTCAAGTGCTCAGATCGGACCGACACAGCTACAACACTAGAAACAGACTCCACAAGTACAGTAGGTCTCCTATACAAGTACTAGGCCTTACAAGTACTGGGCCTCACCTCTACAACCAGCTTTCATCTAGCCTAAAAAATATCCAAGGCAGGAAAGCATTCATCGGGAAACTAAAGCACTACCTAAGCAATATACCATACTACAGCCTGGACGAGTTTGTAGACGATCACACCTCGTAGAACATAAGGGATAAACGACCCCTACAAAAGGGAAGATGATAAGACTGCTGATGAAGACTACAGAAGTATCAAGTACCGTTTAGGTTATGATCCGTTAGGATCGCTGATTAGTATGATTAATTGGATTGAGATCTATTCTATTGATTCTTTGGAGGATAAATTTATGTTTTTCAATAGAAAATTTTTAACTGCTGTTGAGCTATGCTTTCCTGTTAAGAATGTCATGTGCAAGAAAAAAGCTGCTCCTACCTGTAAATGGTATAATGATGATATTAGACAATTAAAGAATGACTGATTGCTAATGTATGAGTTATTCAGACAATCAAGTTTGATTCATTACAAGGATAAGTATAATTTATTAAGAAAAATATTCAAGAAGACTGTGAGGGAAGCCAAATTCAATTACAATATTGTAATCGTGTGCTGACAGCTAAAAGTAAACCCAAAGAATTGTGGTCTATTGTAAAAGAGAATCTGAACAAGAACGATTTAAAAGACAGTAATCAAAATGATTGCCTGACAGCAGGTGGTTTTAATGATTTCTTTATTGAAAGTGTTGGTAATATTGTTCAAAGAGTACCTACCTCTGTAAATGATATTTCTTATTATCTTGACATTCACAAACAAGATAATCCTGTATTAAATTATTTCTCTTTTTCATGTATTACTGTTGAGCAGGTGTATAATTCTATATTATCTTTCAGTAATAGTGCTTTATTGAAAGTGTTAGTAATATTGTTCAAAGAGTACCTACCTCTGTAAATGATATTTCTTATTATCTTGACATTCACAAACAAGATAATCCTGTATTAAATTATTTCTCTTCTTCATGTATTACTGTTGAGCAGGTGTATAATTCTATATTATCTCTCAGTAATAGTGCTTGTCTTGATGTTTACTATTTAAATTCATTTTTTATGAAATTGGCTGCACCATTTGTATGTGAAGTGTTGTTTTACCTTTTTAATATTTGTATTAAGGATGGTGTATTTCCTAAATGTCTGAAATTAATTAAAGTTATTCCTTTGTTGAAAAAAGGTTCATCTCTGGATTACAACAATTATAGGCCTGTTTCCATTATTCCTATGATTTCAGAGATATTTGAGATGGTACTCTATAAGCAAATCATAAGCTATTTTGAAAGCAATTCACTGTTCACAAATAGTCAATTTGGATATAGATCTAAAAGAGGTACTCATGGTGCTATATCTGAATTCATGAAAAACTGTATTAACTGGCTGGATGGTAAGAACAAAGTTTCTAGTAGTTTTTATGACATGTCAAAGGCTTTTGACACCATATCTCATGAGATTTTGGTAAAAAAAAACTCCAGTTTTCTGGGTTTGATGATGTGTCTATTAAGCTTATGATTTCCTATTTAAGTGATAGATTTCAGGCTTCTTTTTATAAGGGTTCTCTTTCTCATTTTTTTGAAGGTTCAGACAAGTGTACCCCAGGGTTCCACACTTGGACCTATACTCTTCATTATTTATACTAATGACTTGCCAGCTGCTATAAGTAATGGAGATATTAAGGCTTTTATGTTTGCTGATGATCTGGCAGTCCAGATTAAGTGTGAAAAGATTTTTACCAATTTGAATGTATTGGGGCAGATTAATGCGACTATTGAGGACTGGACAGCTGCTAACTTTCTTTGTCTCAATAAAGATAAGACCCAGTTGTTAGATTTTGACTTTGGTTGTAAGACAGATATTAGTTATGTCAAATTTCTTGGCATCACATTGCAGAGTAATGTGAAATGGGAAAATCATATTTTTTCATTGGGTAAGAAAATATCTAGAGGCATTTTTATGTTATGTAGATTAAGAAATATTGTTAGCATTGATGTGTTGGTAGCTGTATATTATGCTTACATTCAGTCACACCTGTTGTATGGTATTTTGGCATGGGGGAGAGATACAAATATGAAGAAACTTTTTGTTGTACAAAAAAGGGCCGTAAGGATCATTTGTAAAGTAGATAGTAGAGCACATTGTCGACCTCTGTTTAAAAAACTAAATATTATGACTGTTTATGCTTTGTATGTGTTTGAATGTCTGATGTATACCAGAAAAAATCTTTCCATCTTACCCATAAATAGTAATATTCACAATCATTTTACAAGACAAGCAGAAGCACTTAGATTATCACAGTGCAATTACCATTTAACTTTGAAAAGTTTTGTTGAATTTGGAAAGAGGTCATTTTATAAACTGCCTGCTCATATTAAAGAATGTGATATTAATAGTTTTAAGGTTTCTGTTGAAAAGATTCTAATTGACTGCTGTCCATATGGTTATGAGGATTTGTGGTGATGTCTTTGTATTTTCTTATTCTGTGATATACCTGTTTTAAAAATGTTTCTTATATTATAGAGAATTTGCTTATCTTTGTCTTATTTTTGTATGTATTACGATGTGACTGTGATGACTTTTAACGTTTATTGTTATATTTTAGAATTGTTTTTTTATTGAATTGTTGACTTTGTCTTGCATTTTTGTTAAGGGTTCTGACAATAAATGAATCTTGAATCTTGATCATACACTCGCGGCACTCCCGCGAGGATGAGATTGGTGAACTTATGGAAAAATTTTGAGACTGCGTCATACCTGATGTCCAGGGACTGAACATGTTAGTTGGGCGCTGCAAAACCACATGAAACACGCTATCTACAGCCATATAAGTTGATGTTAAAAATCTTATGTTTCAGTTTCTAAACAAATATGTCAGGTGAAGCTGGTCATAGATGGAAATTATTGAATTAATATTTTGATCTACAAATCAAAATACTCAGTGCTGAGATAAGGGAGACGGAAAGCCTAAATGTCATAAATTGCAATGCAGGTGTGATCGCTGCACGAGCACTCATCCATTTGGAAATAATTATGGATGTCCGCCCATTGAATTTGTAAACGCACATCAAGTTAGGTGACTCCACTGATGAAAGCCATATGATGATAGAAATAATATAATTGAAATAATTACTTACCAATAGTTTATATTTACAGAAGGAACTATATTTTTGATTGCAGATTTTCCGGATTACTCCAACCCACTGGTACTACATCTGAAAAAAGAGTTACAACAACCATGAGACATTTTTATTCCACACTAACTTAGTTTAAAACATATGAATAAAAATGAGAGCAGGAAACTTTTCTTCCTATTGTCACCCTGCACGATACAATTTAAATGATGGCAAGCAAAGTATTTATAAGACTAATCTGTTCAACTAATGAGCCTTGTTTTAAGCACACAAATTGCATTAAGCTTAATTATTAAATTAATAAAAACTTTTACGTATGACATCTTCAAAATTCAAGGCTTTCTTTCTTATGTATAACATACAACAATTATATAACCTAGTTTTAATTTGAAACAATATAAAAGCTTCATAGCATGTTAGCTTTACATTGATTGATTGATCATGTTAGTTGATGTTAATACTCAAGGATTGTCACATTGGGAAAGGCTTACGTCACAAGTTACTGCAATAATTACATATATTTTTCGCTGAAAAACATTACATTCTTTCTTTCGAATTCGCAATCCTTTTGCAAATACTATCTACCCAATGCATAACAATCTTATCAAATATTTTAAATAGGTAGGCTTATTAGTTATTAAGGCTCGACTTACTCTGGTTCAAAGCAATTACTTTATTGTTTCTATGATAGTAAATTTAGTTTCAACTTTCTATTTCTTGAGGCTTAAAATGATAAGCAAATTATCTGAAAAATAATTCAAAATTACCTGTTTGCTGCAAAAAAAAGAATGCATGACAATAAATCCAATACTTTGAATAGTTTCAAAAAATGAAAGATCAAAAGTCTTGCAATTTTATAAGAAAATATTTAGTAATATATTTAACAGTTCTATCATGACATAGCTTGAAGCTGAATTTTTACCATAACCTCCTATGAGGTTTAGAAAAAAAGTATTGTACAAGATTAGATAAAGATTAAGTTCTATATAAGTAAATGATGTGATAACTAAATGAATAGCAAGTTATAAAAATGGACATTGATTAAAATAATTAAGCTAAATTGAAAAATTAAAGTAAATAACCAACTTTATATTTTGCAATCTAATAGTTACCAAAAGATAAACTGTTAATTTTTGATCCAGGGAAGGCCGTTGAATTATTCTCAGTTTAAAAAATGTAGAGCAAGCAATCATAATTGAAATATTACATGATATTATGTCACTTTGTAAGATGCAAATATAATAATAAATTACTGATCACTTACTAAATATTTACCTGAGAGCAGAAGGGAACGTCAAAACATGTCTCTCATCCAAGGGTTGTACAAAAATAATCAGCGCCATTTTGGGTTAAACGCCTGCAGATTAATGTTTTATTTACGAAATTGCAAAAAAATTTGAATGTTAATTATTAAGCTATTCGGTAAAATATATAGATTTATACACAATCATTGAAACAATAATGACAAATATATCATCTTCAAGACAATACTCCAAATAATTTTACATTAGACATGTTGGTAACACATTGAAAGGAAATTCAAACTGTTGACAAATCTAGGACCCGAATTCTAAGATGGTTTAAACTTTATATCAAAATGCATGATTATACCTTATAATTTTTGCACTTTAGTCATTTAAATGTTTTCAAGTATTTGACTGATATCTAAATAAAAAATCTGATAGAACAACATTCATAGAGATTTCTTATCATTGATGAGCATTGACTGTCCAAGGTGAGATTCATTTAGGCCTAAACATTATTTGAAAGAAATAATAAACGCTGGCAGTTTAAAGTAAATCCCACTATATTATATAATTCTTTTGAATTACACTGCTGTCAAAATACATTTCAATCGATAGGCCTACACTAAAAATTATGAAACAATCATTACTCTTATTTTCTCATAACTGATCTTTGCAGACAGCTATAAAAGCACAAATAACCCAAGTTCAATAAGCTATATCAATGTTTAATGAAAAAAGTGTACCTAGGACAAACGTTCACAGCTAGAAGAAAGCTTGCTGATATACGCTAGTCCAAAATATTTTTGCAGAAAATATCAAACTCAAATTAACTTATTATTAACTCGTTATCTTTTTTATAATAACTTACCGCGGTACCCTACACAGAATGAACACAGCAAATGTGTTTAAATTTAGATACATCTGAACTCACAGCCCAGGCAATAAATTCTCAAAAAAGGCCTACATAAGAAAAATTTAGCAATATATTTATCGACCCGCAGTTCTGTTTAGGGTAGTAAGAAGGTAAACATATCAAAAATCTCAACCCCTACCCACTGTGCTAAGGGGGTGGATGTGGTCCAAAGGTACCAGTTTTTTGTTTCTCGCATGTAATTCGAAAACTATGTACAGACATGACTATTTTATACAAAATTGAATCTTACATATTCCTCTCACACATTTTTCTATACCTTATAGTTTTTGAGATATCCGCTGATCTTGAAGGTGTGACATTTAAAAAAAAAGTTTACCTCCAATTTTTTTGCTCATAACTTTTTGAAAATCTATGGCAAAATTCATGCTGATTATGAGCTTATAGAGCAGCAAATTCTTCAGTCTGATGTATAATTTCACACTTTTACACATTTCTCTAAGACTGTTTTGCAGCAGCTCTAGTATTGAGTATCTCCAGTTTTGCTACAATAGACCAATTATTGACAAAGGAATTTGGAGAAAATGTTTTTAACACAATTTTTGAATGCAGCAGCTTTGTTGGGACTTGTTAGAAGGAAAACTCTCATCCCTACCCCATGAGCTCAAGGGATGAGGGTGGTTCAAAAGTTGCATAATTATTTAGCGGTTTGCTTTCACGTTTATATCTTGGAAACAATGCGTTCAACCAACATGACTAACTATTAAAAAATAAAGCTTGATAAATTTTCAACAATTTTTGTTAAGTGGAGTTTTGTGACATTTGCAACAGATTTCGAGATATTCGCTCTTGAAAGAATGAAATTGTTAAAATAGCAGCTTTTTATCCAATTTTCTGCACTTTCAGGGCTTATAACTCCACAACAATTGCATAGTAAAAATAAATGCTCATCCTATGTAGGTTTATAAAGAATTAAATTTTCTTGAATCTGATGTATAATTCTCCTTATTCAACTTTTTCCTTTGATTATTATTGCAGCTTTAATGTGGGGGTAAATTTTTCAATTCTACTGGTGTCAAGTCAGCGGTTCCACACCTTCAACAGAGGGGATAAAGATGTGCACTTTTGCTAGGTTCACCTTATTCCAACTAGTCTCAATTGAGCTGCAAAGTAAAAAAAAGTGTTAAAGACACTCCCTTCAAATTTAATTGTTTGATGATCAATAGTTGTTGCCATATTGAAAATTTCACCCCTACATTAATTCTGCTATTATAATAAAAGGAAAAAGTTGAATAGTGAGAATATTATTCTTTCCTTTTACGGTAACATGTTTGAAAATTTTCTTCTGAATTTAGAGATAAAGAATAATAAGCAAAAAACTTTGAAAATAAGCCATATTTATTATAAATTATGTTCATACTTTTTCATGATACATACAACAATAACATGGGGCAAGGTCGATCACTAGCTAAGTTAAAATATTTACTATTGGATTATAAATAAAAGAAATCAAAGTTGTAAATTTTCTATAAATCTATAACATTATAATTAATGCTCTCGAGGTGAACGCTATATAATACACGAGCTCTCATTATCTACTTGTAAAGTTTTAAAAACCACAAATTATTTTTATTTAGTATTCAATCACCTACAGAAAAATAATATAGGTACTTTCCATATTGCACTAGAGAAAAAGTCTAGTAGGCCTACACTACTTTATATGTACTTTATTATTGTACTTTATACATTATATGGAGAGTACTTCAATACCTTGCACCTAATTCTTAATTCTACCAAGTTGGAGATAACTTGAAAGGCAAGGGAAAAATATAATTTATTAATAACTAAAATTATTAGCTCGCTCCAATAGTAAAGTAATACATCTGAAAATACTTGGATAAAATTGGGTAACTTATATTAGTTGGTTGCCAATTGAGTAATAAGGGCAGCACACATTTCAAAGAATTCCATGGTATGGTGGCCAGTGCTCTGCTGAGGAATAGCATCTGGCTCAATAGGATTAACAGCGGCAGAATCTTCTTCGGCACTCAAGCTCTTGAAATCGAGCAGATAACTCTTGTAGTCGACCTGATAGAGTTGCAGCGACATCTTGGTGTACTTGCCGGTCACAACCGACGGCTGCTTCTGCCTCACTCGCACGTGAAACGGGTTGATGATCTTCCACTCAAAGTCGAGCGCCTTCATGGCTCTGTAGACCTCGTTCATAATGTCGTTAGGTTTGCTCTGCGAGCGGATTCCCAGATGCCATTTGGCTCTTTTGACGGGTGTGCCGCGGTTCTTGTCTTCCCGGGTCAGCGAATTGCTCATAGCTCTTTCGCGCAGAGGTGCTATTCGTTCGGGGTGAGGCCGAACTGGGCTGGGGGTCATCTCACTCGGACTGAACGACACAACTGGTGGCGGACTGCTTGCTACATAGAAATCCTTCAGTTCAGCTTTTGCAGCCTCGTCTGCAATCCTCTTGTTATCAATAATCAAGTGATAAGCAATTCCTAGTTGATCGTGAGGATCTCCACTCAGCAAAGCATTGTGCACCTCATGCTCCTTCACTGCAAACTTCTCACAAACCTCGCTGACTGCATCCGTATCAATGACCGATGAGTCTTGCTCCACAGGCGACGGAAACAAATAAGCTGGAAGCTCCTTCTGAAACCATTCGTGATTCTTGATATCTTCAATCGTTGCTCGCTTCATGGGGTCCACTTGCAGCATATGGCACAGAAGACTGACAACGGTTTTATTAAGGTACTCTGGGATGGGGAAAATACCAGATTTAATCTTTCGAAACAATGTGGGTACATGCTCGTCATCAAACGGAAGAGTTCCACAAAGCAATGCATACAGAATAACCCCGCACGACCATATATCAACCTCTGGTCCAGCATAAAGTTTACCAGATATAACTTCTGGTGCAGCATAGTTCGGGGAGCCACAACTTGTTCTCAGAAACTCTCCATCCATCATCATGTTGGACAGGCCAAAGTCTGCAATTTTCACATGAAGGTTGTGGTCTAGAAGAAGATTTTCTGGCTTCAAGTCTCGGTGTACAATCATATGTCTATGGCAGTAGTCTACGCCTGAAATTATCTGTTGAAAAAATCTTCTAGCCTCATACTCCTTCAATTTTCCATGCTTTACAATATAATCAAACAGTTCTCCACCCGAAACGTATTCCATGATCATGAAAATATCAGTCGGAGTGCTGATAACCTGGTACAATTTGATGATATGGGGATGTCTGAATAGCTTCAAGTTTTGAATTTCTCTACGAATTTTTCCTACAACATCAAGACTTTTGATTTTCTGCCTGTTCAGAATTTTAACAGCTACTTTATGTTTTGTTAACTGATGTTCGCCTATTTTCACCTTTCCAAAAGTTCCTACTCCCAAAGTCTGCCCTAATATGTAATGACCGATCTTCACAATCGGCTGAATACTTTGCGAGCTTTTCTCACTCATTTTTACTGAAACTTAACAGTTTATTAAAAAATATTCAAATAAAAAATACGTTCACGCATATTATTGTAGATTGTGGAGTTTTGTTGATTCACCAGCGATGTCACCACCAACAGTCATTCCATTATTCGTAGTCAGTCAGCCGTCTTCTGATATGAACATCTGAAATCAACAAAAATTAACTTGATTGTTCATTGCATATTGATAAAGTTATACACCGTAATAGATTTATCAAAATAGTCGACATTTGGATGGCTTTTTCTAATTGAAAATTAAATGACTTTGGTGAATGCTTTATTAAAATGAACATTTATTACAGGCAGTTGAAAGGCAGTGAACATTTTAACCACAGTATGCAAAACAGATTTCCAGGTTGTCATTTGAATTGCCAGATGAGTACACATAATTTAAAATAGAAGTTTCATCCCAGATATTGAGCTACGTGTATTTGGCTGACTTTTAGCCCAGCAATGTTTTTGTTTCCAAATTCTTCAATAAAGTAAAAAAACAGAATAAAATAGAAGCAAGGTACAAGTGATTCAGAATCCAATGGCCAGAGTTCGAGAGATTAACCTAGACTTTATCTGACACATGTTTTAAAGGTGAAAAACTAAAGACGATTTTTGTAAATGTTCAGTGTGTGGAACACAAATTAATTTGGTCTCACTTTTTGTTCAGAACACTTGTCCTGACATACTGTGCATAAGTGATCATCATCCAAAAATCTAAGAGCAAGCATAATTCAATGTATAAAAGAACATTCAAAAATTGCTACTGGCTTTTTCGCATAACTCACAGGAATGGAGGAACTGCAATACACCTCAGATCTAAATTTTGACTGTCTGGATCTGAGTACCTTCCGTGCTGAGCTTGATATTGAACTTGCAGTAGCAAAGATTGAGAAGTATTCAGTTATTATCTCAGTTTATCGCTCTCTCATCGGTAATAATTTATTGAACTTGGTATAGCGATACTCAACTACCTATATGAATTCTGCTGCTTTTGTATTTAGTTTTAGTTTACCAGAGATTGATAATGGTGTAACAACCGAAACCGGTCTTTCTACTTTTAATAAAATCTGTGGTTTCAAAATTTTTTTAATAATTTTATTCAATTAGTAATATTGAACATTTTTCCAATACTATGGACAAATGCTTATCAAGTTTGAGTAATTTGCACTTGCCTATTGAACTTGGTGGTGATGTGAATATTCAGTTAGATGTGAATGACATTATTTATCACAAATTCAGGTGCCTACTCCAAAGTCATGGAATGTACATCACAAATCATGCACCCACTCGAGGAAACAATTGTTTAGATACTATTGCTATTTCTCTTGACACTTGGAGGTAACATGTAGTTGTACAAAACCCTCTGATTGCTGATCACGAAGCAGTGGTGATAGATGTTCGGCAGAGCTTGACAAGTGAAACTCCCCATACCTCGCCCTGGCACAATCATAAAAAATAAGTGAGAAAAATACGTGAGAAGTTTTCTCTATCGTTGATGGCATTAGCTAATGTGGACAAGAAATGATACTTCCTGGCAGCACGGATAACCCAGAGGAGTTCTTCGAGATGTTTTTCAATAAACTTACTCAGTCGAGTCGGAATGTTTGAGTAGGAAGGACGTCAGTGGGAAGCTCTGTCATTAATGTGAAATATTGTTGGTTTAGTTGGAATTTTCGGGTTTGGTTTTTATGTGAAGTAGTAAAGTTACACCTTGTGCATCACACAGTACTCTGGTTTTTCTTGTACGCATGCTGTAAGTGGAGATATAGTGTTTTTATGGGGATGTTTCACAGAGACAAGTTCTCACAGAGACAAGTAGTGTTTTTGAACGATATTAGTGTCACAGAGACAAGTTTCACAGGAGCAAGTATTTCTATAAATGGCAGTCTCACAGGAACAAGTTCCCACAGAGACAAGCAGTTTCATAGAGACAAGGTCTCCGTCCAAAGTAGTAGCGCTATAAATGGCAGTCTCACAGAAGCAAGTTCCCACTGGAACAAGGTGTTTCACAGAAGCAAGGTCAGTGTCATAGAGACAAGGTAGCGAATGTAGGAAGAAGTTAGGCGTGTTGCCTACATCTGAACTTGAAGGCACTCCATTATTTGTTCTAGTAAATTGAATGTCTGCTGTTTTTTAATCATGCAGGTATATGATTATGATTGAAGGTTTATCATATAAGATAGGGATGGGTTGGTAACCTATTAGAATTAGATAGAAGATAACTTAAATAAATAAATAAATAAATTGAGTTCTATGCAAATGTAATATATTTCTACCAAACTCCAAGATAACTATTCCAATATATCTAATAAGTATACATATAACCTTCAACCCGAAAGAATAATCAATATAAATATGGAATGGAATATATAAAAGCCAAATAGCCTACCACTGACCTATTCATCACCGCTTCTTAAAAACCACATGGCCAAAATGGGTTTTCATTATAATTCCTTCTTTTGTAATAAATTGTTTATGCTTTTGTACTCCTGAGCGAAGCTCGGTCCCCGATATTATGAGCTAATCATCTCTTCTTTTTCCGAGCTGCGGTCTCGAATTGTAAATCCAAATTGATATAATATTAACTCCAGACAGTCACAGAGTAAAGCTGCGTCAACACCAATAGATTCTATAGATTCTATTAGATTGAACATAACTTATCATACACATGATGAACATATGTGTTTTTCATGTGCCGTTCAATCTATAATAATCTGTGAGGATTAAGTTATTAACATTTCGTTAATAACTTTGGTGTAAACGCAGCTTTAGATGCCAAGATTTATCATGGCGTTCCGAGTTACGGATGATAATGTCAATGAAAAACTTCATTTTCCTCATGAAACTTTCCCATAAAAAATTCAACAGATTGTTGTTCTACGAGCGTCTCTACATGTTACAAAATGAAAATCCCAGTGAAAAACAAAAAGTGCCACTTGATAATTCCCAAATCATCTTTTTAATCGTAGCTCTGATTCAACTGAGCAATAACTTTCTGAACTTACTGAGTTAATAAAGTAACATTTAAAATTATCATAAGCGCAATGAGACTTGGGATTCCATCAATTCAGAATAAGTATTATACCGGTATTCATTTTTACAGGATTGAAGTAGTGCAACATTTAGATTAGCACACCAATAGATTTTATTTGTAGCGGAGTGAGTTCATTACTTTCATATCAAAGTTCTACTTTTTCCATTATGATATAGTACGACTACTGCAAAACAATGTCTGGTAGCCCTGGTAATGTAATGTAATGTAATGTAATGTATGGTTGATTGAAAGTCTCCAACCAGCCTGATCAGATTTCTTAGTGGGGCCATTGGCAAACATTTTAAAAAAGCCCTGATATTATTACAATGACTTTATTCCTAGTAGATAGCATTTCTAGTAGATGGCTGAATATTCTCGTTACCACATTGCAAAGGATGTTCAGTGAAGTCTACTGTTATCTGGACTACTAGAGTATTGTAACTCCTAATGTCAGATCGAGTAAGAGCTTGAAATTCATTCCTATCTAGTGTACTCCATGTTCAATAATCTGCCTTTATCTTATATTAGAAGAAACTTGCCTCTGAATAAATTAAAAAACGCACTAAATGTAATTCTGAATGAAAATGCTTATTGTTCCGTAAATTAATTTCCAAATTGTTGAAAATGTGATATTCAGTGCTGTGAGTTTATAAATAGTTTATGTCTTTTTTCAATGTATTACTTAATTTATTCAATTGACTTGATAAGACTGATTTGATGAATGATTACACTATTCATAAGATGACTACTAAGATGTTATGAATTGAATTGCTCATTTATTGTATAACAGACTATAAGCTGAATCCTTTAGACAAGGCCTATTCGCCTAATCTACATCCAAATTGTTTGTATTTATCGGTCAATATATTTCTTATTCCTAGACGCCAGCTAAGAAAGGGGTCTCAATTTTCGTAGAATAAGCACGTAATTCAAAACTGTATGTTTTTCAAAAAATGTTGTGATTTTAAATTCAAATTTCGTTTATCACACACATAGGCTATACGAGAATTAAGAATTAATGAGAAAGTGTCCCGGAATAAGGTTTATGATTTTTGTTCTTCTGTATTTATACGGTACTAAGTGACATATTTATCAGTGATGGCTCTTAAACTGTAGGTTTATTATAACGAGTTTGGAGCACCAGAAAAATGGGATTATATTTTATTATAATAAATATTCAAAATTACGTTTCAACCCACAATTATTGTCTTTTTGTCATGTCCTTAAAGTTACTGTAAACCATATCGGTTGGGACTAATCAAGGTTTATTTAGGGTGGTTTTAATTATTAGTTTATGTGTTACAAATAGTTCACCTAGATTTAGATGGCAATTGAAACATTATTGATCTAACTAAAGCATGATATTAGTGTCAAAGACAGAAATCTGCGTTTTAATTCATTATCATGTGAGAGAGAGAGAGAGAGAGAGAGAGAGAGAGAAAGAGAGAGAGAGAGAGCCCGAAGGAAAGGGTATGTGTAAGAGAGTGATGTGGTTGAGTGGGAGTGACAGAGTTCGATATATTAGACCTATAATTATGCTATATGGTGGGTGAGGAATAATAGTGTGTGCCTTACGCTACACTCACAGATATATATATATATATTATATATATATATAATATATATATATATATATATATATATATATATAGTACATAAACCATATCCATAGATTTTGGAAGCGGCATGCTATCTTTTCAATCTTTTTGAAACAGCATTTATTGTCTAAGGTTGGTGAAAGAAGTTTTCTGCATTCCATAACAACAATCTGCAGACTGACGTCTCGGGTATTAGAACCAAAAGGCCTTGCTTTATAGAACTATAAATACTCATTCAGTATTACAATGCCTTGCTTCCATGAAACAAAGCAAATGTTTCCCGTTAGGTACTTCTGGAAAGCCCGGTCAATTTGTCATCGGTGGTGTCCAGGTAGAACTACCCTGCTCATAGACTATGTTCACTGAAGCGTAAAACCAAAGTTAACCAAATGCTTCTATTTCTAAAAATTCTATTGCCAGGTATAAAGTACTGCACTTTGGCGGCAGGAAATATTTAAGATGTGTTTTCTATATTGTACCCTTCCTGGAAAAAATAGATTTTTGTTCAGTATTGTTTGCCTCCCCTCTACGAGGATGCTACCTGTGCGTTTGCGTTGCGAGTTCAATAGTTGACAAAACACATTCAGTCTACATGGAATTGGTCAAGGAAATCATAACGCTCCGCAATACTACATTATATCACATTGACGATGGATTTTTCTATCGGGTGACCTCCAGCGACCAAACGCGTATCTATTTAAAATGTAATGTACGCGAGTGTGCAAGTCGCGCCTCAATGCCACTTCGTATCAGAGTTATCAGAAGTTATCAGAGTTGCATTATGTTCACATGTTCTATCATGACTTCAGGAAAATTTGAACCCTTTCCATTCAGTAAAGCTGGATATGACACTTATCACTGCAGCTCTGAATATAAAAGACGGGTACCTGCCCACCTTTCTTGTGCACAGCTGTGTAAAAGAATTAATTTAATCGACTCTACAGCCTGCAAATTTTAGCAGTACTTTACAAAATGTACCAAACTCTTATATTCAAGATCCAAATATTTGAATGTTGTGTTTATTCTACAAAGCTCACTTTAACTTCATCTCATTCTCAATTTCATGCTCTTTGAGCCAATACAATAGAAAAATATCATATTTCATTAAATACCTTATAAATGAGCTCATATCAAATTATTTGTAGAATTAAAAACTCAATTTTCAACATAGTAGAATAATGCAAACGATAATATGAAAAATTATAATAGGTACAAGAATAAAAGCATTCTACTAGCATTCTACATTCGAGTAGCCTACTTAAGCTAGTAGTAGATTTGATTTTTATTGTAAAATATAATACTGTACATAAAATATTTATATGAAAAATTATAATAGGTACAAGAATAAAAGCATTCTACTAGCATTCTACATTCGAGTAGCCTACTTAAGCTAGTAGTAGATTTGATTTTTATTGTAAAATATAATACTGTACATAAAATTTTTATATGGAAAATTATAGTAGGTACAAGAATAAAAGCATTCTACTAGCATTCTACATTCGAGTAGCCTACTTAAGCAAGTAGTAGATTTGATTTTTACTGTAAAATATAATACTGTACATAAAATTTTTATATGGAAAATTATAGTAGGTACAAGAATAAAAGCATTCTTCTAGCATTCTACATTCGGGTAGCCTACTTAAGCTAGTAGTAGATTTGATTTTTATTGTAAAATATAATACTGTACATAAAATTTTTTGTCTTAGATTGGAAGTTTTCAAGAAAGACTCTATTAAGTTAATTTATTGATTTTCACTTTTCGAAGGGAAAAGTGTAAATTTCAAGTGATAGCTTCCTATAATAGTGTCTGGTTAACCCCTTACTTTGTACTACATACGGCGAGGTGGAACAATCCTTGGGTCTCCCCGCCCTTCAAAGCCATAAGCTAATAATAATAATAAAATTGAAATGTGTACTTATATTTTTTGTGTAATCAATAATTCCCATTATAATTGATCTTTATTATTCATCATCTTACCAATAATTAATCTTTCTTTTAATATTTCACTAGTATAATTAGGCCAGTAGGCCTACACACATGATTTTTCTTTGAGTACTAATTGATTCTTGACAACTGAATATCTCCATAATAGATGGCTGTATATTTCCTACTTAGTTAATAAGAATCATTTATCAAAGAAATATGAAATTTAAGAAGCAATTGAGTAGATTACTACTGCTTTTCAATACTACATAAAATATGCAAATGATATTTAATTTTGTCAATTAATAGTATTATTTTACCGTTGATACAATAATAATGTAACATGCTATGTCTATGTCTATGTCTATGTCTATATATATATATATATATATATATATATATATATATATATATATATATATATAGCCTACTTTGTTTAAAAGTAATAGATTATTTTGATAATTTTGTTTTCAGGCAAATTTTTAATACAGAACAATTTTTATAAAACTTGTATTTATTATTTCTCAGTTTATCCCTCTATGAAAAACAATCAATATAGTCAATTTGATCACTTGACAAGTAAATCACTGATCGAAACTTTGAACCTATATTCTGTCTTTTTGAAAAGCTTTTTATTCCATTCAAATCTGAAAAATCAGTGAATATTATAATAAGTAAGTAGAATTGATCCCGTCAACCATGTCCTATTGTAGCCTATTTACAACAAATTTTCTTTGCAGATGTGGTTGTGGTTTAAGATTTGCATCTGTGGAGAGAAAAATTATTTTATTTTGTTTAATTATAGAGAAAAAACAATATTGAACAACAAGGTACAATGGATTAATGTTATAAGCCTCCATAAGTGTAGGGGAATGTCAGCTAGCCTTCAACTAGCTTCAAGCTTGCTTAACCCAACTGTCCAGTTGGAAGTGCATTTGGTAGTGCTTATTTTGGGACTGCATTTGGTAAGTGCATTACATAATGGTGTTTCATGTTTCAAATTCATGAACCAGTTACATGCATAGATAGATAGATAGATTGAATAGCATTCACTGCTCACCTAAATCAGGGGGATCTGGAACTTGTCAAAAAATCTAAATGATCGAACAAAAAATACACAGCCAACAGTAACAAATACACAACACACAGGGAAAGAAAATATTATACCATTCATGTGAAGTAATGTTGAATATACTATTCCTTTGAGTAAAAAGCACTTTTAGAGAAATCAATCTTTAAAACTTTCGATGAGATCTGAAGTTGCGTTCATTCATACTCTTCATGAAATCAGGTAAAATATTATATAATTGGATGCCAGAGCTTCTGTTGCATATTTTCCCATTTTCATCGAAAAAACACACTGGCGTCTGCCGAACGTAACTTTATCACAATGCAGCACCTTGCATTTTCCTTTGATGTCTCTCAGAACTATTCAGTTGGAAAAATAACTAGTAGTTCTGTGAACAGTAGACCTCGCGCAGTTAAAAACCACAGCTTCCATCAGGGTGAATTATGTGCTGTTATGATGTGTCGGCGAAATATCGATGTCTAAGTCACTAATGGCTGTTTGAAATGTATCGTCAATAATTATTGATATTAAGTATAATTATTGTAATTAGAATGATAATAATTTGTTTTAAAAAACTTCTATCATACCGAGTTGAAATACCTACTTACCGAGTTGAAAGCAGAGAAAAGTCGAGAGAAAATAACAAGCTAACTACTTTAAGTTATCAATATTGAATGCCTAATCGCTTGCAATAGTTCACACGACAGCTGATTTTTACCAAATAACATTGGGATATTAATTGCATGCGTCATTTCATGCAATTAATAGTCCACTCGACAGCTGATTTATGATGAATAATTCTATAGTCTGAATTTTACGGTAATACTGGCGTTTGAAAGAGACTCTTTTTCCTTTTGTTTTATCCTGGAAATGCAAAATTTTAAAAAACTTTGTATATATATATATATATATATATATATAGATATATATATATATACGTTGACGCGCAATTTAAAGAGTAACCTGTTAAAAGTACCTGTTAAGAGTATACCTGTTAAATTTCATTGAAATCTAATGCCGCGTTTCGCCGTAAATGCGGAACATAAAAATATTTGGACATAAAGAGAAATGCAAAACCGTCGACTTAAATCTTAGACCTCACTTCGCTCGGTCAATGAAACTTTGGATATCTGAGTTCTTTTTTAAGTACTATTCTATTCTACTTGTTCTACTGAGCCAGTAACATTTTGATTTTTTTTTTCATAGTACATGGCACTATTGAAATTAACTGTTCTATTGATTTATTATAACTTTGTCTACAGAATTGTGAAACTGCATATGAGGAGTACTGTATGTTTAATTTGTTTGTTATCCACGTCTGCATCTATTTTCAGTTTGAAGAACTGGATATCAATCTTGATTATTCAAATTTTTTATTGTTCAACATACACACACATTATTTACATACATATAAAAACAAGATGATACACAATTTTTTTAGAACAATAATGCTCAAGGTAAAAACCTGTGAGGGGAGAAAAATCTAAATTTTCACATGAAAACGTCACTCGAGAATAATTATATCACCCGGCCTCACAACAGAGTCTTAGGGGCGATTGCTGAGATCGGGATTATCTCTTGCGCTCGGCTAAAAACCGGTTTTTGCGCCGCAGATCAAAGATCGGTTTGCTGAGTTCGGGATTAACCACGCTCGAGCGCAAAAGTTGGCCGACCGGCAATTATCGCAGGGAAAAACCTGCAGTCTAAAAATCGGTTTGCTGAGTTCCAGTCTAGGCTAAAAATTAATCTCGGTGGATTGCTGAGTTCAAGCGTAGATCAACTCGGGTTTAAAAGATAATCTCGGTGGATTGCTGAGATCGGGATCAGGCTAAAATGTGATAATCTCGGGAGCAAAAATGATGATTTTAGACTCCAACTTAGACCTGCTAGGAGGCAGGTTTAAGTTCGGGATTAAGCTATTAACTTGCTATTGTTTCGATTTTATCAAAAACCAGTGTCTAATTGGGGTTCGTCTTTGAATTCTGAACAATTTCATTACCCATAAAGTCATATATTTGAAATGTTTTTCTACTAATTTTTATAATATTATAACATAAGAGAGTGAAAATGAAAATACCTTCAAACAACAAGAAAATTCTTTACCTCTCACGAGAAGGGGTCCGAGGGGCCTCCCCCGGAAAATTTTAGAAAAATACCCTCAATTTGGTATGATTTCAAGCAATTTCTACTAGAAAATCTACATCCTAATAATGAAGTTCCTTCATGTTCAGTGGGCTTATTATTATTCATTTTTTCATAGAAAATAATATACCATAGGCCTATGATATTTCAGTTCATATAACAAATAGAATGGAAATATAATTTTATTAGTCATTCAATTGTTTCAAAAAATAGTTTCAAAGTTATAGTCTCCAAACCTATGATTTTCATGACTTTTACTCAAGTACAAACAAATATTTTGGGGGGGATATATCCATGTTCCCAGATATTACAGGAGATTTGTATATCCTCCTAACCCCGGTGGAAACTACTCTTTAATCATAACATTACTGGGACATTTTGTGGGTACCATACTAAAAAAAAGGTGCTGAAGCATTGGCTGAGGGAACTACGTTTCAATCACATGAAATGATTTACATCCATGATCTATTCATATTCATGCATGAAACTGAATGAACAATTATCAATACATTTTATATTGAACTTTCAATTAGATTATATAAAACTTTCAATTTAAATTAGAGTCCTTGACTTAGAATAGGTTATCTCACAGTTGTACAGTCAGTGTGAGTGAGATTTTCTGCACACATCATGCATGAATACGCCGGATGGATCGACTCGTATAATTTGAGGATGGTGATAATGATGAGGAAACATGATTCTGTTAAAAGGAATAGTCTCCATCTCCATTATATTCTTAGGGATTTGCTTGTGATCATGTTTCTATAATTTTATCAATTCGAAGATCAGCCTTCAAAAATTTAGGTCAACTTATACATTTCAACTCACGTTGCTACACGTTTCAACTTAGCAAAAGGACAGAGGGGATTAGTATTATTATTCTCTAGAGCCCTGGAAATATCTCTGTTATTGTTCTTGGTACCTTATACAAAAGGGACTCCATAATACAAAAACAAATCAGTCCTTGCCGGACAAAGCTAGAGGAAGAAGAAAAAGAAGAAGAAGAAGAAGAAGAAGAAGATGACAGGAGGAGAAGAAGAACAAGCGAGAAGAAGAAGATAATAGAAAAAGGAGACAGAAGAATAAGGAAGAAGAGGAAGAAGATGAACAATAATAAGAAGAAAAAATATAGATAGGAGAAGATTATAACCTTTGAGTACACTATTTTATCTATAACCACTCTTTTGACGAATTGAAAACTTATAAATTACTAGTGGTACTCCCATACAGTAACAGTCAGGGGTGTATTCAAATACCGTTGGATAACATCTTTCCAATATTGTTACATTCATCTAGAAGTATATAATCTGTTCTTTCTTACATTGATATCACTTATGTATAAGTTACTGCAGAATCAAAATTATTTTATATTGACTGAACAATTAAAAGTCACATTGAAATAGTTATTTTGGAGTTTGGTAGAAATAATACATTTACATGAAACTCAATTTATTCATTAAAGGCAATCTACATATTTCTAATAGGTTCTGATAACACATAATGATAAAATAGGTGTTCAATGAATTAATGAAGCCTAACAACTTGAAATATATTTCAAATTATTTAAGATTAAATTGATTCTACCTCGGTGCAAGTCAGCTTCACATTTGTACATGTATCATTGTATCGAATTATTAAATATTTGATGATTTTGGTAAAACAACATTTTAATCCTGGACTAGTAGTTCTATGAACAGTAGACCTCGCGCAGTTATAAAACACAGCCTCGTCTCATACTGTCCATAAGAGTAAATCCTGTTTGTATGTTGTGTCGGCAAGATGTCGGTGTGAAAACGGCTAATGGCTGTTGGGGTTAGTGTATCAAAAATATGCTAACATCAAAATCTAATCTCCTTCAACTTACTGGCAACAGGTCAGACCGAGTTGAAAGCAGATAAAGGTCGAGAGAAAATACTATGTTTTCTTTCCGTTATTAATTGCATGCAATGAATAGTCAACACGACAGCTGATTTTTTACTAAGTTACATTGATATATTAATTGCATGCGTTATTGCATGCAATTAAAAATCCACTCAACAGCTGAATTATTATGAATGATTCTATTCTGATTTTTACTGTAATATTGGCGTTCGAAGGAGACTTTACCTATTGTATTAACCTTAAAATGCAAAATTTTCAAAAAAACTTGTATATACGTCGAGGCACAATTTAAAAAGAAATATACCTGTCAAATTTCATGGTAATCTATTGCTGCGTTTCGCCGTAATTGCGGAACATATAAACATAAAGAGAAATGCAAAGCCGTCGACTTGAATCTTAGAACTCATTTCGCTCGGTCAATAAATCGAAATTTTAAGAAACCACAAATATCCTGGATGAAAAGGGGAATCAATTGTTATGTATAGATTTGAATCTGAATGTCTAGGATCCACTAAACAGTCTACTAAATTCATCATTTTTTCTCCATAGGAGAAACGTTTAAAGCTGGCTTCAAATGATGTCACCACATTATTAACATATGTAAATTATATATTTATATATGTATGTCACGTGGATTGAAGGAGCGTTGTTTGTGAAGTTGTTTGTTGATTGAAGGAAGATTCTATTTTACTATTTAAATAAATCATAATGTAATTTACTTATCCACTTCGAGATTTACATAGTGATAATAAGTAGGAAATGAAATGTATAGCAAACACTTCAGTTGCTATGTAGGCCTACTGTATTGTATTCTGTAGTATCTTATTTTTTACTAAAGTGATGAAGTATCAGAAAATACTATCATTCAGCATTGTTATGTATTATTTTCAATGTCATTTTTTTCTCTTTCTTTTCAATAATTTAAAATTTGTTATTATTTTAAATAAGTAGATAACTTAACTATTGTTTGTTTTTAATTATATTATTTGTATTTATTTTTTTCGTATTGTTATAATACTTGATAGAGAGTTGAGTGTAAGAGAGGGTCGACTGCGCCCTAACTTCGCTTTCTAAGAAAAATAAAGACAGTCATTCTATTCTATTCATGTCACCATAATATATATGTATATGTATATGTATTAAAAAACAGACGATTTCTAAGAAAAATAGAGGCAGTCATTCTATTCTATTCATGTCACCATAATATATATGTATATATATCAAAAAACAGATGACATCCAATTCATTAGAGCAAATGGAATGCCTTCATCTTCATGTGTAGGCAACACACCACACCAACCTTGTTCCTGTGAGACTGACCTTGTCTCTGTGACACTACACTTGTTCGAATGGGACTCTACCCCTCTTCTTGTTCCACTGACACTACTTGTTCCAGTGAAACAGACCTTGTCTCTGTGAGACTCACCTTGTCTCTGTGAGACTCACCTTGTCTCTGTGAGACTCAACTTGTCTCTGTGGGAACTTGTTCCTGTGAGACTGCCATTTATAAAACTACTTGTTCCTATGAAACTTGTCTCTGTGACACTAATATCGTTCAAAAACACTACTTGTCTCTGTGAGAACTTGTCTCTGTGATACGGACCCGTTTTTATTTATTCTAATTTCATTAGTGAAGAACGATTTCTACAAAGTTAACCATGCCTCCAAAAAGGAATACCAGTAGCAGTAGCGATAAAACAGGCGGAGCTGATAAGACAGAAGCAACGGCAGATTGTGATAGCGACCAAGTAGATAAGCAGACTGTAAGTAACTCAACAACAGACGACAAACTGAACACTATTATTAATGATTTAAAAACTATTAAGTCTGATATTCAAAAGATGCGATCTAATCACGAGAAAATGACCAGCTCGCTCGAACTCTGTCATTCATTGATTGATGAAAATAAAAAATCTATAGCGAAACAAAAGGATTTGGTGAAAACATGTTCTGATAACATTAGCTCTACTACGGAGGAAGTGAATAAATTGAAAGCTGAACTCTCAGTAGCGAAATTGGATGTCCGTTCTTTGCAACAATATACGCGAAAGAACTGTATTAACATTGTAGATGTACCTTTCAGGAATGGTGAAAATATAATCGAGATAATAACAGTTATTTCCAATCTCATTAATTTCGACTTCAAACCGAGTATGATAAATAACTTTCATAGACTATCTAATGATGCAACTCACCTTCAATTATCGTCAAATTTCATAGCTATCCAGACAAACAAAACTTCATGAAGAAAAAAAGTGAAAAAGGCAAAATCATTCTGAGTGAGATTGGTTGGAAGGATAACTTACAAACTCTCTACATAAATGATACCATGTCTCTACATAATTGTCAGCTGTTTTTAAAAGGAAAGGAACTTCAAAAGCAGAGAATCATCAAATATGTTTGGTTCAAGAATGGCAATGTCTTCATTCGAAGAGATGATTCATCTAGGGCTATTAAGGACATCTCGGACTTTCCAACTAGTTAAGGACTTCAACTTTTCCAACAAATTATCAAAGCACAGAATTTTAATTGTGTCTCTATTTATATTAGATCAGACATTCACTTTCTATTTATTCTTTTTTGATATTTAATAATTTTTCAATTATTTTTTATTTTTCAATTATTCTTTTTTGAATGATTCACTCAAGTCACACATTAATATAGTTATCTAGAAATGAAATTCTCATCTAGTTCAAATATTTGATCATTTTATTTTTTTTTCTGAATGATTCAATTTAGTCACTCATTTACATCGTTTTTATATTAACCTAGAATTGAAATTTTTAACTAGTTTATCTACTTGATATTTATTTCCATTATCATTTCAATAATAAATTCGTGCTCTATACTATACAGTTGATAGTCATGCTCTCACTGCTTGTTTATTTCTATGCTTATTTCTGGCAAACTCGTAATTTATTTTTCTCAATATGAGATTCGTTGTATGAATGTGTTTCGTATGAATGTTGTAATTTTTTCAAAATCAAATGGTAAGGACTCACTTATAATTATTATTGGTTATTGGACTTTTTTTATTAAAAAACATGCAAACTTGTTAGGTGTAACTGCAATAAGGGAGATGATTTATTTGTGCTATATGAATGTAATTTATATTAAATCCATTTGTTGCTATGACGGAGGATAACTGTAGTTATATTGTAGGAATTGATGAAATTAATTCATCTCCTCTAGCGGAAGATGGTGGCAGAACCATAATGCATCAGAATATACGTATAGGTAAAAATTTTGACAATTTTCTCGCATATATTAATTCTTGGAAGAAGCTACCTTCAATTATTGTTTTGTTGTCAGAGACATGACTACAATGTTGTGATGACAACCGTCTCTTTAATATTGACGGCTATGAGAGCTTTCATGCTGGTAGCGAATTCACTGCGGCATCAGGAGTTATGGTTTATGTTTCTGTGGAGAGTGGCCTTCGTTGCTCTAGAATGGATTGCAGAATTGAGGGCTCTGACTCTATTTTCCTGGAGTGTGAGCTTCTTAATTATAAATTTACTGTTTTGTGTGTGTATAGGTGGCATGGATTTGAGTGCAGCCAATTCTTGGATAGTCTTAATACTTTCTTGGAGCAGCATCATGGCTCAGACTGTATGATGTTGGGAGACCTTAATATCAATATTAATGATATGAATAACATCAATACTGTTGAATATCTAGAAATAATGAATGGTAATGGATTTCGATCCCTCATTGTTATGGATACTAGAGTAACATCATCAGGCTCAACATGCTTCAGTATATGCATATATTCTTCAGGTCCAAAAAACATAATCATAGGCTTAGTAGTTATGTCATCGATACATTGATAACAGATCACCGAGCTGTGTCTATAACAATTTCAGATTAAAAAATTATTTGAATCAATCCACATATTCAGTTTTAGAGAACCATAATCATATCCGACTAAAAAACTCAAACCCTGGATGACAGATGGTTTATGCATAGCAATTAAAAATCGTGATAAAATATATAAAATGTTGTCTAGAAACCCTAACAGTGATAGGCTTAAAAATTCTTATATTACCTTGAAAAATAATATTGAAGCATGGATCAAGCAAGAAAAGATTAAATACTACTCAAATTTGAAAGACTTATCTATCAAAAACCAATGGAAGGAAATAAATAAGTTGTGCGGCCAATCTTCAAATAAAAAGCAACTATTAAACTAAAGATAGATGACATTGAAATCTCTGATGAACAAACAGTAGCAGACACTTTTAATACATATTTTATTGAAGTACCTACTAGACTTATTTCTTCTATGAGAGTAATAGATCAAAATACTATTAATAATTATAAAGATTGCTTCATATCAGACAATGTTTGTAATTCTATTTTTTTAAGACCAATAGATTATCATGAGATTCTCACTGAGATACAGTCTTTGAGGAATGGTAAGTCTCCTGGTCACGAATGTATATCTTCCTATCTTTTAAAAAGAATTGCTATACCATTGGTTCCAGTATTGTATGATATATTCAATGCAAGTATAATTGCGGGTATCTTTCCGGATGTCTTGAAGACAGCTAAGGTCATTCCCATTTTCAAAAGTGGAAATCATTTAGATCCTTCCAATTACAGACCTATATCTCTCCTGTCTGTCTTCTCTAAAATATTTGAGAAGATTGTTAGAAGGAGAATTTTCCATTTTGTGAAGAGCAATAACTTTTTCTACAAGGGTCAATTTGGATTCCAAGAGGGTTTAAGTACTGAGATGGCTTTATATAACTTTATGTATATAACTTCAAATATATTCAGGATTAAATGTTAGGAATTCCAAGGTTACTGGACTGTTTCTCGATATAAAAAAGGCGTTCGACACAGTTGACCATTCAATTCTTCTTGAAAAGCTGAATGCTGCTGGTATCCGTGGTAAGGCTTTGAAATGGATGACATCCTACCTGGAGAACAGACACAGTATGAGTGTATTGGCGGTGTAAATAGTAAAACCCTCAGGATTAATAACGGTGTGCCCCAAGGTTCTGTTCTTGGGCCACTTCTGTTTCTTGTATATATGAATGATTTATTCTCTTATAAGTTCAATGGCTATGCAACATCGTTTGCTGATGACACTGCCTTCTCCAACACATCTAGAAATTCTCTTGAATTACAGGTATTGATGCAGCAAGATCTTGATGTACTGCGCCTATGGTTTGATTATAATAAATTGACGTTGAATGCCAATAAAACAAATTACTTAACTTTCTCCTTGTCATCGTCATTTGTTTTAGATGTCCCTCTACTATATCATGAGATTGATTGTGGAAGAGTGCGGTGCAAACATAGTTGGGGTTCATCGATGAACACATTCTTTTCCTTACTTTAAACAAATTTTAAATCAACACTTTAAATCAATAATAACATTACAGAAGGCAGCAATTAGGGTCATAGTTGGGGTTCATCGACGAACACATTCTTTTCCTTACTTTAAAAAAATGAATGCATTTCCTCTTCGATATTTGTATGTTTTCAAGGTGCTGGCTCTGTTTTACAGGATGAGTGGAAGCTATGATCAACCTATAATAATTGAGAATAATCATACCCAGCAGACACGTCAGGCAACTCTGGGTTTGTTGAGAGGTCCTAGGGCAAAATGTACTCTTTCCAAAAAAGCTTTCTGTTTCTGGGCCCCAAGTTTTATAATATTCTGCCACCTGACATGAAAAGTATAAATACATATAGAAAGTTCAAATCGAAATCGAGGCCTTGGCTTTTTGAATATCTTCCAGATGATGTTGAGCAATGGTTTACTGTCTTGAGATGAGCCCACATAGACCAGCACTTTGAAATTATCAATTTCAGATTTTTTCTTTCCTATTTATTAATTTCAATTATCGAATTAAATTTGTTTCATCTTGATCTATTGTTCAGTTGACCGATATCTGAGTCTTGCCCTGATAATTAATTATTGTGTGTGTGTGTGTGTGTGTGTGTGTGTGTGTGTGAGAGAGAGAGAGAGAGAGTGAGTGTGTGTGCGTTTGTTATTTGCAACTAAAATCTATTATTGACTCCTACTTGCACTCAAGTGTTATTATTTACCACTTTGCAAGTAGTAATTTGTTTCACTTGCCCTAATCATCATTTTTTTCTAATATTTTAGTTAGTTAGGCTGATTGCAGAAAGATCAACATTTTATTTTACTGTACGTGGTTATAATTCTATGTATTTTTCTGATATTATGCAGTTTTAAATTCATTTAAACTACTACATTTTTTTAAAGTTGATATGTAAAACTTTTTTGTTGTTATGAGCAAGTGAAATAAAAATATTCTATTCTATTCTATTTTATTCTATTAACAGTTTTCTTGACAATGTAACATATGTGATACATTCAGAAGATTGTATGTTTTCTTTCAAAGGCATTCTATTTTGCTGTTCCTTTGGCAATGTATGATCTTAGATACACCATCTGAACATAACTTCAGTATGTGCTTCCATCTAGAGGGCGTATTTTGAACTAAAATCTTGTTTATTCAAGATGGCTGCCAGACATCGTTTGGTTGGTGGATCAAAGGTAAGTTCATTTACTCATTATCTGCTCTAAATATGCATTTCTTGATAATTTTTTGTTACTATCAATTAGAAAAAATATCAGGCTTTTATAAAATATACTAAAATGAGTTATAACTTTGATCATTTTGAAAGTTATAGCTTATATAAGTGTATGTATTCTATAGCACACATTGCCATCTAGTCAAGAAGCTATTCTGCTACATGTGTGTATATCCTACGTTACATTGCCAAGTAGTCTACAATGCAAGATTACAAACAAATGGATACTCTATATTAAACTGTTGTCCTAAAATTGAAAAATAACTAATTATTTTGTTTCTATTTTCTGTTACAGAAGAATCAGCAATTATTGTCATATGCTTCCCGAGGAGAATTTATACTCTCGAAAGTGCTACTACCACCAGAAGATGGGAGTTCTGATCTGGATGGAAATAATTCAGATGACCCAGAAGACAAATTGTTCAATCATCATGCAAATGATTTTTATAATTCGGATAGTTCAGATGCTCCATCATTACCTCCTGAACTTCAAGACATCCTTCATGACTTAGAAGTTGGTGAGGATCTTCATATATTATCTACTGAAAATATTAGAACTTATATCGAGGATCAAGGAGTTCAACCTAATGTTGAGGCTGTTGAAGTTGTCAATCAAGATGAGAATTACGTATTCATTGATAATGTCATACCAGAAGCTACCTGTATTGCTGATAATAGTAGTGCTAATCCAGTCACTTTTTCTTCCTCCACAAAAAAATCTGAAAAACAATCAACTTCAAATTTGAGAAAGAGGAAGAAAAAGAAACTGCCTAGTGTAAAAGTAAAGAAACAAAAAACATGTAATATCAAAACTAATAAGACTCCAAAAAGATTTTCATGGGTGAAAAGGGAATTTGACCATCGAGCTGATTTGATAGATTTCAATTTTACTATTCCTGATAGCATTAGATCCCCAATAGAATATTTTAAATTATTTTTTTCAAATGATATTGTTGATTTGATAGTTCAGAACACAAATCTCTATTCAGTACAAGTTACTGGAAAATCAATCAATTTGACAGCAAATGAATTTGCTGACTTCATAGCCATAAAATGCATGATGGGCATTGTAAAAATGCCTGCTTATACAGATTATTGGAGCACAAATTATCGCTTCAACAAAATAGCAGATTTGATGCCTCTCAAGAGGTATCAACAAATAAGACGCTATTTACATTTTGTTGATAATGATAGTGCAGATATCAAAGATAGATATAATAAAATCAGACCTTTTCTTGAAAAAGTAAGAAATAATTGTTTAGCAGTTGAACATGAAAAAAGATTCAGCATTGACGAGATGATGGTGCCATATAAAGGTACCAGGGCAGGTAATAGGAGGCAATAATTAAAAAACAAGCCTCGGAAATGGGGGTTTAAAATTTTTGTGCGGGCTGGAGTGTCTGGTTTCATATATGATTTTATTGTATATGGTGGTGAAGACACTTTTAGGGGATACACTTTCTCTGACGAAGAAGAAAGTTTTGGGTTGGGTGCTAAAGTTGTTTTAGCTCTTTGTCAATCAATTCCAGATCCAACTTGTAATGTTATCTATTTTGATAACTTTTTTACTTCCTTGGACTTGATCCATTACATCCGGGAGAATTATGGTATATTCAGTTTGGGAGCTATTAGAGGCAATCGTTTGAAGGGCTGTGAGGAATATTTACTTGATGATAAAACAATGAAAAAAAAAGGTCATGGGGGCTATTGTCAAGCTGTATCTTCTGAAGAAAACGTTGTAGTAGTTAAGTGGTTTGATAATAAACCAGTATTGCTTGCAAGTTCTTATGTTGATTCCTATCCTGTAGAAAAAATAAGAAGATATGATAAAACTGAAAAAAATAAAGTAGATGTGAGCTGCCCACAAATTGTAAAGCATTACAATTTCCATATGGGAGGTGTAGACTTAGCCGACATGCTTGTGGCATTATATCGGAAAGAGTTCCGCAGTCATCGTTATTATCTAGCTATTTTTCCACAAACTTTTGATATTTGTATAAATAATGCATGGTTATTATTCAGAAGGGATTGTAAAAGTAGAGGGAAGAATAGAAAAGTTTTGCTGAAACAATTCAGATACTTGGTGTATGAAAGTCTAACAAAGAAAGTGATAGGCTTGTAGGCTTGTAGACCATCCAATACATCTGCAGTAGCTAAAAAAAATACAAAAACCAGCTGTACCAAGACCAAGCGATGAAATAAGATTTGATAAAACAAATCATTTTGCAGTATTTGTCTCTAGAGGTAGATGTCGATTGTGTGTTGGAGGTCAAATGACAATTTCATGCATCAAGTGCAATGTGCGACTTTGTTTAGTGACAGATAGAAACTGCTTCTTCAACTATCACAACAAATAATACTGGATCTTGGAGTTTTTTTCTGTAAATTTAAATGTTCAGTCAGGAAGAATCCCTTTCAATCAACTTCTCTCATCATTATAATGTATATAAAATACTGTCTGTCAGCTATAATTTTTTGAATGTATTCTAATAATTAATTCTTGGGTTACTGTATAATTCTCGATAATATAAATGAATGTCAATGAAAGGTGTACTATGGAAAGGTTAACAATGGAAGTTGTATATTATAATGTCTGTATAGTAACTTACATTATACTTCTCGTATAATTAAAAAAAAAAAAAAAACATGAATAGCAATAGTGATAAGTAATATTAGTATAATGATTGTGGTTTATAAGAATGAGAAAAAAATAATATCTAGTTGAATGTCTCCAACGCAATTTGAAAGTATAGTATTCTAATAATATTAATTCTTGGGTTACTGCATAATTCTTGATGACATAAATGAATGTCAATGAAAGGAGTACCTTTATATTATAATGTCTGTAGAGTAACTTACTATAATTATTATAATATAATTTGAAAAAAAACCTGAATAGCAATAGTGATATTAGTATGATATTAGTAGGTAATATTAGTATTAGTATAGTGATTGTGATTTATAATGTAAAAAATTAATGTCTTGAATGTCTCCAATGCAATTTTAAAGTAAAATAACGAAAGTCAAATCATGATCCAATATGCTATTTTTGTAAACTTTTGGAATATATTATGTAATTAAACAGTTTTATACAAGATGAAATAAATATAAATACATATATCAAGTAAGAACAGCTCTTGTCATGATTATTTACAATAATATTCCCAGAATTCATAAATTGGCAATGTAACACAGGTGATACATACTGGAAATTTTCAAAAATGCTATGGGATTGACAATGTAACACAGGTGATACATAATGGAACTTTTCAAATTTGCTATGGGATTGGCAATGTAACATGGGTGATACATGCTGTAAATTCTGAAATAGGGGAGGAGAATTTTTTAAAATATTTTTTCCATGTTTCTTTATTAAAATATAGTCTTAAAAACACTACAAATAATTTTTCCAACCATACTTTTAATTGTGCCAAGAAAAGGGTTAAGTATTTGAGAATATTTTCCCTTCAAAACCTTTAAAGCTACAAATTTATAAGTCAGCCCCACAATACAAGGAAAAATAAGTCATGGTACACACCCATACATCAATTACTAAAAAATAATGTCTTATCACTGAATTATCAAAGCAAGGCTATTCTCACTGATGAGGATACAAATAAATATTATCTCAGGGCAAAACAATATCTCAGCAAAGGAAGGAAGTAGATCTAGCTAAACGGGAGGCCAACATTAGTACAATAATTGATCAAGCCACTAATAAATGTAGGGCAGCTTGGAACCTGGTCAGGGCCGTCATCCAACTTTGAACTACAATAAAAATCCTGTAAACGATGGCAACCTGAATATTGTTTTGGATGAACTCACAAAATTAAGTGAAAATTCACTACAAATGAGTAGAAGACTTGACAGAGTGGAAGGTAAGGATCGAAATCTCAAACTCACGAAGCCAAAACCGGTAAGTGATAGAAATAATTATTTACTTGGCATGCAAAAAACTAAAACTGTGAATAGACATCTCACTAATTCCCGAAAAATTTCATTGAATAGTAACCATGAGAACAATGGAGAATTTCCTCCTTCTACATCCAGTATTGGTTTTCCATCACTAAATAATAGTGGACAAAATAGAAATACATCCTGTGAGATTTTAAACATTGATGAAGTTAGTGACTGTTTGCCCTCGACTGTTTGGCCAACTGCTCGGTGACGAGCAGGCAGGTGTGCGACGGAGCATTGTCGTGATGGAGGATCCACGAATCGGCAATCCCCGGACGGGGTCGATGAACCCGAGCGGTTAGCTGACGGAGCACCTCTCTGTAGTACTGGCCGTTTACAGTTTGGCCGGGTGGCACAAACTCTTTGTGAATGACCAGTACTACAGAGAGGTGTGCTCCGTCGACTAACCACCCGGGCTCATCGAGTCCGTCCGGGGATTGCCGATTCGTGGATCCTCCATCACGACAATGCTCCGTCGCACACCTGCTTGCTCGTCACCGAGCAGTTGGCCAAACAGTCGAGGGTAACGTTGCCACATCCTCCTTACAGCCCGGATATGGCACCACCGGATTTCTTTTTGTTCCCCAAGATCAAGAGACAACTTAAGGGGACGCGGTTCGGGACTCTGGAAAACGTTCAACGTGCTACGACGAGGGCTCTAGACAGCATAGAGGTTGCCGACTTCCAGGGAGCGTTCAGGGATTGGAAAATCCGGTATCAACGTGTTATCAACTCAAAAAGGAACTACATTGAAGATTTCTAGAAAAAATTGTACATATTTTGCCAAAAAAAATTTCCTGAGGTCAGTCCGGTTACTTATTATACAGACCCTGTATTATAAGAGAAGATGAGTGGAAAACTTCAAACAGAAATGGACGTGGCAAAAATAAGACTTATGCCAAATCTGTCGTTAGTAAATACCAACAAAATGACAAATCCCCTACTAAATTAACAAAAACCAAACAAGCCTATTCTTTCAAATAAACCATTACTGGTTGGTTCATACAACTCCCAGCAAGTCAATGGTCAGGATTATAGCCTAGTAGGTGACAAGCTAGCCTGGTATCATCTTGGAAAGATAAAAGCGGGTGCAACCGAGAATAATGTAAAAACATTTTTGACAGATACCTTCCCTGGGCTTAATTTTATCGTAGAAAAACTGGAAAGCAAAAGTGTATCATATTGTAGCTTCAAACTTGGAGTTGATTTTGATCGTAAAGATATTATCCTTGATAACACGAAATGGCCAAAGTATGCGACTTTGAGACGTTTTTTATTCAAACGCCCTCAGGGAGCAAAACTGATATAGATATGAATAAGAGCGAAGCTACCATGGATGTGAATAAAGTTACCATGAATGTAAGTAAAGTTACCATTACTGTATTAAATGTTCAGTGTATTGGAACAAAACACGACCTTCTTGAATTTTTATTTGATGAGATTAATACTGACATTTTCTGTATAACTGAGCATTGGCTGAAAGAGGAGGAGTCTAAAGTTAGAAGGAATTTTATAGTGACCTAAATAACTTGAATCTAGCTGCCGCTTATTATAGGAAGCACCATTCAAACGGTGGTTCAGCAATATATTTAAAAAAGACCCTGAAATATAAGAAAATATATGTTAATAAATTTTGTGATGAACTGGTCCTGGAGATTGCTGCTTTACAGTTGCTTGAGCCCTCAATGATTGTGGTATCAGTATATCGTTCCCCTAACAGTAGTTTGGATCAATTCTCCTAGAAGTTTGAAATCTTGCTGAAGTTTTTATCTAGATTCAACAAAAAAATTGTTATAGGTGGTGACTTCAATATTCACCTCGAGAACCAGAATGAATGAACTATGCTCCACGTTTACATGTCTACTCCAAGAATACGGGCTCTACACTGCCAACAAGACGCCAACCAGAGGTACAGCAGTCCTGGATAACATTGCAACTAACATTGATTCTTGGGAACATAAAACAACTGTGATGGATCCAATGATTTCTGATCACTGTGCTGTTGTAATGGAAGTCCAACCCCAAATTGGCACTGTCAGCATCCAACCTGAAATAGCATGGAAGGCTGATATCTTCTACAAGAGAATAGTCTGGGAGGAGCACATTCCAATACTTCGAGGAGAACTTAAACACATAAACTGGATGACAACTCTTGATAATGTAAGACCAGAATTTAGACTTGATAAAATCATCTGTCTATATTAACAGTTTCAATAGAGTATTTCCTCAAACGTATACAAAGAAAAAAGAAAATAAAAATATAACCTCCAAATCACACGGAGACAAATCCTGGTTTACCAAAGAGCTTCGCAACATGAAGGACCTGGTGATATTCTTACACTTTTTCTACAAATCTGCCAACTCACCTGAGCAACAAACTGCATTGTATTCTAAATACACAGACATGAATAGAAGGTATAGAAGTGCTGTAAATGATGCAAAAAGAAACGCACAGTAAATTACATCAAATCAGCCAGCAATGTCTACAAGGCTGCATGGAGTGTAATAAATAGTCATAGGCCCAAAAAGTAGAAGTAGAATTCGAACTGATCCCGACGACTTCAATGACTATTTTACAACAGTTGCTGAAAAGATACAAGCAAGTTTTCCAGCCAACGATATGGAACCTTCTTCTAACATCATGTTGACTCAACACAGAATGACTGAGTGGAAGGAAGTTAGTCCATCACAGATAGTGAATTTAGTAGGAAAATTCAAAAACGCGAAATCGCAAGACGTAATATTTTGAAAGAAACCATCACAATGATTGCTGAACCAATGGCCAGCGCAATAAATGAGTGTCTGAAATGTGGCTGATTCCCTGATATTTTGAAAATCTCAAAAATCAGACCAGTTCACAAGAAAGGTGCAGTTGACCAGCCAGCTAAATTCAGGCCAATATTATGGCAAAGGTGCTGGAGACTATTATGAAGCAACAAATGGTGGATTACTTCGAAAGTAACAACCTCCTTTGCCAACAGCAGCATGGTTTTAGAAGTGGCTGCTCAACAACAAGACAGTGCACTGATTGCCCTGACTAGCGAAATCCAGAACACATTTGAGGCTGATGATACAACGGCCCTTACACTGTTTGATCTGAGTAAAGCCTTCGATTGTGTTCCACACCAAATCCTCCTAAGAAAGCTGAAAAAGTATGGAATCAGCGGTCCGGTCCTCAATACCATCATAAGTTATCTTGAAGACAGAAGCCAAGTAATCTCAATAAAAGGAGCTTTATCAAAGACCAGAGATATCAAACACGGAGTGCCCCAGAGCTCTGTCTTGGGTCCCCTTCTATTCATCCTTTTGACAAATGACTTTGTTCCCAGCAAGGACTCCATACTGTTTGCAGATGATAGGACGGTGATGTCTAGAGGAATATCAACTGAACAAGCATTGGCAATGAACGAAACTCACACACAGGAGGCAAAGAGATGGTTCCAAATAAACAAGCTTAAACTTAATGAGGACAAATCCCAAATATTAATATGCTCTCTGAAAAGCGAAAAACCCGAAATCACTACTGAACCAGTAAAATCATTGGGGTTTTGGCTTGACAGAAAATTGAAATGGGACACACAAAGATATGCTTAAAACTAGCAAGAGTCCTACATCTCCTAAAAAACTAAGGTATGTTGTCACTCTAGAATACTTAATGACAGCCTACTTTCCGCTGTTTCACAGTCACATAACATACGGAATCCTTCTCTGGGGACATGCTTCAGCCAGCTCAGATATACTATTGCTACAAAAAAAGGCCATTAGAATAATCACATTCTCTGACCACCTGGCACACTGCAGGCCACTATTCAAAAAGCTGAGAGTACTTACAATCTTTAGCCACTATGTACTCTGCTCACTTCTATTCATAAAGAACAAAGCAAACAACATGACAAAGAGAAGCAACATACATACCTACAACACTCGACATGCGGCAGACCTGGATGTACCTCGAAGCAGACTTACAGCAACGCAAACAAATTATGAAATATCAGCACTGCGACTGTATAACCAGCTCCCTGAATATATAAAAAATTGCGAAGCCAGAAAGTTCAAGCAAATATTGAAAGAACGCCTTATACAACGGCCATTATACTCATTGGCAGAACTAATGGATGAGCCCCTATACTCAAACACGAACAGCCGCCATCCCAGAGTTTGAGGGGTGACCCCCTGAGCTCCCTGACAGTCTATCCGGTTCTCCCGGTCAAGGACGAAGAATTCAGTATCAAGTAAGTATCTGATTGTCAGAAGGTGAGGCCTAAAGTCACTGCCAGTCCGGATGATTTCAACCATTTCCTTAATCAGTAGGTCGAAAGAATAGTTGAGTCGATTCTATAAAAAATGGAAGCAGACTTTTTATAACTTCCAGATATGGGTAGCTACAGTACAGGCCAATTTCAATTATTCCAAAACATTTGAGGTGTGCATGAAGAATCAACTGGTGCACTACTTTGAAAGTAGAAAGCCGTTCACAAATGCCCAGCAAGGATTAAGGCAGGGAAACTTAACTGTCACTGCTGTATCCTGAGATCACACTGATTTCTGAGATCATTAACTCCTTTGAGGCGGGTGACTCAGTGTCTCTTGCTCTGGTGGACCAAACCAAGGCTTTTGAGTGTGTGTCACACGATAATAATAATACTGAGGGTGATGCCCACATAAGCTTATGCGATATTCTCCTCAAGAAACTAGCTACTTATGGAGTACGCGGTTCAGTCCTTGCCACCTTCAGAACCTACCTATTTTAGAGGAGGGAGGTTCTCACCCTTGATGGAGCGAACTCAGGTCTACTACAGATTGGTCACGGAGTGTCACAGTGTTTATTCATTGGACTCTTTTCTGTTCCAGGTAATGAAAAATTATAACCTTCGATTTTTGGGCAATATCCTCATATTTGCTGATGATGCCACTATTTTCGCAAGGGGTAAAGTGCCAGACTTGTTCAAGAGGTTGGCAGCGCATATTTTGAGCAAGCCAAACAGCGGTTCACTATCAACGAGGTGATGTTCAATGAAAGCAAACCCCAGGAGACAACATGCACTCTTGGTCGGGGGCAGCTTAACGGTCTCGCAGAAGTGAAGCTACTGGGGTTTACGCTGAATACTAAACTTGGCTGGAGTAGTGAAGTAGGCCTAGATAACATCTGTCTGAAACTTGTCATAGTAATATGCCTACTAAGAAGTTTGAAGGCATTAATCTCCAGGAGCTCCTGGTGGAGATGTATTTTGCTATGTTTCATAGCCTCATTAACATGGACTTCCGGGGGTATGCACCAGGCTGAAAAGATGTACTTCTCCAGCAGAAGAAAGCTCTAAGGAACCTGGATTCGGCAGGCTACTTGGACCACTCTCGACCTATCTTTATAAAGCTGAAAATACTCACGGTGTTCAATCAATATGTCTTATTCCCTCTGTTCCACGCATGAGATAATTTTCATTTACTGACAAGAAGATAAGAAAAATATTCTTACAACAACAGAGGAAAAGCGAAAAAATACCTTTCTGCAGACTGAGTAAGAAGGATTGTTTTCCGATACTAGCCTTGAGGATTTATATTGCCTTACCTGACAGGGTAAAGAACTTGGACGACAGGAGTTTCAAGACAAATATCAAAAACTGGTTAATATAGTCTCAATTTTACTCAGTGGAGTAATATTTTGATGCAAACAGAAACACCAGCTGAATGTGGAGTGATAAATGCAATTCATAAAGGCAAGGCCATCTTGATAAAAGTTAAAAATTGACTATTTTAAAATGTTTTATATTTATATGTTAACAAAGGTGAATATGTGTTTTATTGACATAACTTATAATGTTACCCCTAAAACAAAGACCAAGTCAGGTTCATTTCCAGACAGTCAATTCAAATAACTGGTCATGAGAAAGGAGAAAATTAATAATATTTATGACATTATAAATTTGGATATGACATTAAAAAAGATAATTATTAACTTCCTATTCAAGTTTAAGATGAGGGATGAAAGTTCGTAAACATCTATAAAGTTAGGATTCAGCAAGTAAAACCTGCTACATATTATTCATTAAAAAAAAAAAATTGTTCTTTGCACTTCATGTTGTTTAAAAAGCATGAATGCATTCATCAATAATTGAATTCAGTGATTGAGTATGGTAGCCTACGCTAATTACTCATGAGCAGGCATAAATAATGGGTATAATAGTAATTAATAAAGACGTAAAATGTATCAACTTGCAAGTTACATAAATTTTAGAAATTTATTTCTTGATTTTATGAATGAATAACCAGCAACACCATCAATTTTTGTTTGATTATTTGCATGCTACTGAAAGTGAAAGAGATAGTCAGTCCTTAGAGCTTATAGAGGCCATGTCTCGAGGATGAGAGTTGATAGGTAGTTGACACTTTTTACTTACTTATAAACAATATAATATAAAAGAAAAGAATTTCAAAATGCTTTACCTTTGTGAATAAATTCACTGATAAATCAAAACGCAATTATAATATGTGTAGGTTAGCACTTAATTGCGATCAAAACATCTTCCCAATAAAAAATATCATCTATCACCATCATCATCTGAAGCAATATTGTTGTAAGGTTATATATGACGTCAGAATGTCACGATCAAGGAGGATCGTAGAGACGAAATAATAGGCTAACCTAAGGAACTATAAAGACTGGGTACACGCAGTCGCCATTTTGAGTCATAGCATAGCATTCGTTTCAACTGCTTGTATTGCTTTGTCAGTAAAGGGTCCTATAATTCTATTTTATAATACTCAGTTACTTTTTTTCACTGAAATAAGTCAAACCGTTTTCAAATTAGTTTACAACGAAGCTGCAACCTATACTATAGTAAATATTACCATAGTAATATTGAAGATTTACTCAAAGATAATGATATTTTTTTCAAACTTTAGGTTTCAATTCAGGAGAAGTAAGTGAGATAGGTGTAGTTAACGCTTTCACCTTTCAAATATTTGAAGAATGATGGAAGTAGTGGTTCAGATGGTACACCCATTATTTCATCAAAGAATTGAAGAAATAACTAATTTTGCCATTATTGTAAATATTTCATTTGTCAATTAGAAGCGATGAATTTCCTCTCATCTGGAAAGAAGCTAAAATCACTCCTATTTATAAATCAAGCAAAGAAAATGAGATAGTAATTTTAGGTCTGTAGCCATTAGTGGAGCTAAAGTCATCAGTTTCAAACAACATTCAGTTTCAAGATTATTGGTTTTTTGAAAAGGTTCTTGAAAGTGTTTGAGCAATAAAAGTCTTGTACATAACAGTTTAATTATTTTTTAATAGAATATCACTGTTACTAGTACTAGGACTAACGATCAGTTTATTTCTATCCTTAATAATTACTTCAATTCATTTCACAAGGAGAGTTTTGTAATAGCTTCTCCTTGTTGTAAATTAGCTCATTCATAATAACTGCACTAAATAGATATGTTAATTTTTTCCACTTTCACTAAGCACTCCTGGTGGTTTACACCAGATCTGTTGGCTTCTTCCTTTTCAATCTCCTCATTAATGTTGAGTTGACCAAAAGCTGGATTGCCTCAACATTTTGGTGGTCATTTAGAGCTTATTTATAGGTCCTTGCTGTTTTTACAATCATCTCCTTGACTGTCTCCACCTGAAGGTCTCTATGAAGGTCGGCGTTCCTGATGAAATATGGAGCATTGACAGCATTTCGAAGAAACTTGTTTTGGAATCGTTGGATGATGCCAATATTGCTCTCTGCTGTACAGCCCCACAGTTGTGCACCATACAACCAGACAGGCCTTAGAATTTGTCTGTATTGTAGGTTGATAAGCTTGAATTCCTTCCTATCAGCCAATACATTCTACTGTACTTGTAGTTGAGCTCATCCAACTTTTTCTTAACATGGTTTCTCCACCAAAGCTTGGCATCCAGAGTAATGGCAACATATTTTGCCTCGTTTGCATATGGTATCACGTGGTTGTTGATTCTGACTGGTATGCAATCATGCGGTCTGTTTGCGAAGGTCTATTTTCTCATTTTTACTCTTACATGAGCTGTTTGTGAGCATTATTATATTGATTTGTTTTTCATGAGTCAAAGACACTGGGTACGGTACTGTCCAGGTACTTTCACAAAAATTTATTACTCGCTACATTGTAAGCTTTTTCTATTTTACTAATTGATCATCTCAAAACAATATTACATGGATAATTGGCAATATTGTAATGTGAACTCACAAACTGTAGGCTACCATACCTATTATAAGGTACCCAATATAGGTAAGTGTTGAAGCTGAGCAGTGGCTTGGTTTAAAATATTATCACTACCTACCTACTTTATAGGCTTACTTACAAATTCTCCTTGATATCATGAACTCTCTATAATGAATATTAATATTGTCTTTAAAAAATACCGATCCTAGTGGCTTAGAAGACTCACTATTACAATACACTAGTAACGGCGAGTCTTCCAAGCTTGTGCAAGCCACAGTAGTATAGCCTAGGCCTATATCTTTTTCTCATCCAAAATCGGACTGATATGAATAATTTACTGGCCTACTCTGGTATAATTTTTACATCTAATAATCCATGCAGTAGTGAGTAGACTATTAATTATGATTGATAGAAACTTTTTTCTGAAGACTGCACCTTTCCAAAACTAATAATGTTGAGGCACAGAGTTGAAGGACTACAGCTGGACTAGTTTTGTATGGTACCAGGTTTTGTTTAATAACTTTATACAAAAATCATTCCATTTTGTTCTGAACAATACGTTCATTTTTTAATTTATGCTTGTTAGAAAAATATTCTCATCAATTTTATAAGCCACTTCAGTCCTTCAGTGTTGTCAATATAAATTCTGTCCAAAACCATACAACATAGCGTACGGATGTAATTTGAATCTGGCTCCTTCTTCTGTGACTCAAAATGGCGACTGCGCGTACCTGGTATTTATAGTTCCCTAGCGCTACCTACTGCTTTAATATTTAAGCCTTGTACACACGTCCGTACAGATTCGCGCGAACAATCGTATGTACATATGCCTCAACATTCACTGTACGTCATTGTGGACGCGATCCACGTATGCCTCGGCATTCAAAAAGCTATCTGATTTGCAGACGACACGAAGACATGGTAGATGTAGATTTTCCACATGTCAACAATGGCGTCATTCCATCATTGAAGATAGTTATCACAAATTGCAGCAGTATCATTTTATTTCAATGACTTATATAATAAAATCAAAAATAAAACTTGACAAACGATGTTGGTGGGTTGAACGATTGTAGGTTGAAGTAAGGAAATAAATTGCTACATGACATAAGATTGACAGTTCAAACTTTATTAGGTTGTCAAAACATTATCTTGTTAATATACTGAATCTAATTCAACTAGTTATCTAAACAATAATGATATCATCATGAGGGAATCAATAACTCCACAAGGTGATTGGCTCTAACTTTGAGATTCTTGACATTAGGTGATTCATTTGTTGGTTTCCAATATCTATTCTGAAACCGATGGAGTTTTATTCAATTTTTCAGATATTTTTCCATATGAATCCAGCATAAGTTTTTCGAAAACTAGTCCCCAAACAATTCAGCATCGGTGTATTTCACCAGAGGAACTGAATTCCGGGCGAAATCTTTCACTCTGTATAGCTCGCTAATGAAGCGTTTATGGATATATGTTTATATGAACTTTTCTTCTTATTTTTACCTCTACTATCACGTATTAAATTATTTACCATAATTATGAATCATCCTGTATATATACAGAGTGATTCATAATTATTGTAAATATTATATACAGGGTGATTCATAATTATTGTAAATATTATTTAATACGTGATAGTAGAGGTGAAAATAAGAAAAAAAGTTCCTATAAACATATATCCATAAACGCTTCATTAGCGAGCTATACAGAGTGAAAGATTTCGCCCGGAATTCAGTTCCTCTGGTGAAATACACCAATGCTGAGTTGTTTGGGGACTAGTTTTCGAAAAACTTATGCTGGATTCATATGGAAAAATATCTGAAAAATTGAATAAAACTAGTCTGGAATCTGTAGTGTGAGTAGTTTTTAAGAAAAAAGTTGAAATATTCAAAAAATCTAAGTAGAAAAACACAGACTTCTACGTTTGATGCCCAATAACTTTCTTTAATGACCAGTAAACAAATAATTTTTAGCAATAAAAATTGTAGAAAATTTAATTCTGAAAAATGATGTAAGCTGTGTGAACTAAATTTGAATAAAAGTTGGATAAGATGTATTCTTATGTAGTACATTACACCACAAAATTTGCTGTTTTATGAGGAGAGAACTAATAACTCATAGGTTGTAACTTAGCTGATTGCAAATAGAACATTGATTTTAAGAACAGCTGTTCCAAAACAGCTGATTCATTTCACTTAAAATAAAAAAATATTTAAAAGGAATTATCAGTTGAAAATTATTTTCAGAAATATTGTAGCTCACTGTTGAACAGAAAAACAAACTGTAAGTTAGGCCTACTGTAGCTGCACTGTGTTTTTTGTTTAACCTATTAACCAGCTATTTGTAAGCATTTCACTTTGCTTTTGTGTTAAGTATCAACTTTTTAAAAAATGGCAGGTAATTTTAGACATTATTCATACTCCGAATTAGCTGACATGCATTTGATGTAGCCTATGGAATGGGACACTACTGTAATAGTACTGAAGCAAGACGTTTGTATCAAGAGAACTTTCCTAACCGAGTATGTCCAAGTTCAAGGTTTTTTGCCACTATTCATCAACGTCTGTCTGAAACAGGTTCTTTTATATCCAAAGAGCACATTTATGCAGGCAGACCCCGATCTACTATGACTGTTGAAGATTAGAAGAACAAGTTCTTAATGAAATTTATGAACATCCTGAGAAGAACACAAGAGAATTGTCAGTGCAGTTTAATGGCAATCAATATATTATTTGGAGGATACTAAAAGTGCAACAATTACATCCATACCACCTCCAGAAAGTTCATACTCTATTGCCACGAGACTGTATTCCCCGTGCTGGTATTTGCCAATGGGTTTTAGTAAAACTTGTTCACCCAAACTTCTTAACAACTGTTTTATTTACCAACGAGGCACACTTTACAAGAACAGCTATCGTTAACGTCCACAACCAACATATTTGGGCAGATGAGAATCCTCATGCCATCAATCCCAATCTTCCACAACATCAGCTTTCAGTAAACATTTGGGCAGGAATCATAGGAGATCATCTACTTCTGTTTGAGCTTCCTCCCAGGCTTAATGGCATAATCTAATAGTCTTTTGGTATAAGTTTAATGTCATTTAGATATGCTACTTCTCATAAAAAACCGAATATTTTATTTGCAATCAGGTACAACTTATGAGTTATTAATTCTATCCTCATAAAACAGCAAATTTTTGTGGTGTAATGTACTACATAAGAATACATTTTATCCAACTTTTATTCAAATTTAGTTTACACATTTTACATCATTCTTTTCAGAATTAAATTCTCTACAATTTTTATTGCGAAAAATTATTTGTTTATTGGTCATTAAAGAAAGTTATTGGGCATCAAACATAGAAGTCTGTGTTTTTCTACTTGAATTTTTTGCATATTTCAACTTTTTTCTCAAAAACTACTCATACTACAGCTTCCAGACTAGTTTTATTCAGTTTTTCAGATATTTTTCCATATGAATCCAGCATAAGTTTCTCAAAAACTAGTCCCCAAACAATTCAGCATCAGTGTATTTCACCAGAGGAACTGAATTCCGGGCGAAAACTTTCACTCTGTATAGCTCCGAATGAAGCGTTTATGGATATATGTTTATAGGAACTTTTTTCTTATTTTTACCTCTACTATTACGTATTAAATTATTTTACCATAATTATGAATCACTCTGTATACTGATGAATACAAGTAAAATATATACATAGAATTAAAATCGGTGAGAGGAGTAGATGAGCTGATCAGCAGCATCCCTGCCGGTTTCAAATAACCACATATTTAAAAATATTTTTTTTTGGGTTCATAGTTTTATAAAATAACTTGATTAATTCAATATGAAGTGATAATTAAGTGTTATATTTAAATATAGTTTGGTGTTTCAATTTCTGTAAATTCAAAATGTTTAGCTTATATATATATTTTTAGACGAAAATTAAACTTGAACGTTTTACAGTAGAAACATAACCTATTTTTGGACTTTTTATTAATTTATCAAAATTTGGGAATGGAATAGATTTGGGCCAAGCCTGTTGTTCCTTCCTAATCATATTTATATGATTTGTGATTCTGTCCACGAATAAATGAAATGAAATTATAAAGCCTAAGGGGTTCTATTTGCTTTATGTAGGTGGGTTTATTTCTATAAAGAATGTGGCATATGTAATGAATATTTAAATCTGTTGCAAGCCAGGAATGGCTATTGTGAATTTTATCCGTAATTAAAAAATACGCTTTTATTTTTGACATGTCCACATTTATTACAAAAATAAGTGTGATATCCCTACAGATGTGGTTACCTGGCAACATTTAGTATTTAGTATTTATATTATTAACATAATTGATGTTAATGTCAATTGTTGATCCAATATACAAATCAAGTTATTCTTATCTACCATTCACAGTAAGCATTAAAAAGTATGATTGTTCTATTCAATTACAATAATAAGACTGATTTTTCAATTTATTTCATACACTTACAAAAATTGGAATTAATTTCAGAATATCGATTTAAACTGAAATAATAATTGACAGTAAGTGGAAACTACCTGGTTGAAAATATTGATTTGACTTCATTCAAGAAGTACCTAATTAAACAAAAACTTTTGATTTTTTTTAATTCATACTTTGAAGAGTCTATTTTGAAGTGCGAATATTCATTATTTATGTAATATTTGAAAATCATGTGCATATTATTATTATTATAAGTAATATTCATACTTTTAAGCAGGACCTCCTAAATACTATTTAAGAGGTCCTGTTTTAAGTTTACGCTTCGGACAACTACTCTTGTCTACTCTTAACTCAAGCAATTTCAACTTTCTAATTTTTGTTTCGTTGAGTTACAACACTCTATTAAGTGATTTTCATTTATCAACTTTCACAAACTAATTAGTGAGTTAAAATTTTCTTGTAATTTATCATTGGAATCAAATCTCTATTGATGTAAATTTCTAGTTCATACGTTTTATGATTTATTTCTGTTATCACACTATGGAAAAATATGTTGGCTATCTTGTAAAGTTTCAAACCTGTCAAAAATTAGTTTTTGCCTTTTGTAACCGTCCACCGTAGGACCGTACACCGTAGCACCGTTGTGTTCGTTTTGACTTGAGTCTGTTCTGTGATTCTGTTTTGATTTTATAAATAATAATAAATACAGTATAAAATTTCTTAACAAGATGAATTCTTTCAACGAAGAAAAAAGGTAAGTTCCACACAAATTTACTTAGATTTTTCTAAATACAGAATGACTAACGGTAAATGTTATGAAGATTATATTATGAAAGAGAGTATCTTGTAAATTCATGGTTTTTATTAGTTTATAATTTGTAGAACTTGAATCTATACTGTTGTGGTAGCCTAATCTTTTAAGAGTTTACATATAGTCTACATATCCACGTGGTGTATATTTGTAAATTAAGAGATGTAGAATAAAGGTTGCATTCATTGTTGCTTTAGAGTTGTAGTTTTAGTTTTCAAATCAAATTAATAATAACAGCACATTGCAACCAATACTACCTACATTGCAGGATTTATCCTGTTGTTGCGCTTAGCCTCCTCACTTTATTTAACTTGATTGTATTCATTAAGTTTTATTTTATCTATTCTTAGTAGATTGGTCTCAATCAATGAATTCTTCAATAAACAGGAAATGTTTAATTGTTAGGTAATTGAAAAAAATATGATATGTGATACCTAGGACTGCTACTCTTGACGATTTTAACTGTCTAGATTCTATTTGCATTATTGAAGTTTGAAATTAATTGAATTTTGTATATTATATTATTATTCAAACAATATGATTCGCAATAGTTTTGATAGTAGGAGTGCTATAAATTGTTTTTCCTTGATCAAGGTTACCATACGTCCTCTTTTCCCCGGACATCCTTTTTTTTGCCATTTGAAAACGTCCGGGCGGATTTTTCAGAAATCTCCTATTTGTGTCCGGGTGTGTATGCTTTTTACTAGATAATGCTTTTTACTATGATTATACATAAAAAGTCAGGGTTAACCTCTTCAACCCAGAGGTTCAGTGACTCAAACTTGGTGCGAAGGCACTGTACAAATGAATGTCATCTACTATCCATATCCACCGAAATCCAGAGACATGCACAACAACATCGAGTGGAGCCAAAGCAGCTGCTACACAATGGAGGAATGTTGCAGGGTGCAAAGACTCCAAACAAGAAACCATTTGAATTTAATTTAAGTAGGCCTATTGCTTGTTCGACTAGTGCTAAGTAAAGAGCAGAGCAGTAATTAAAATATGTCTGCCAATACGTGCAAATATTAATTCAATAATAGCAGTAAGGGTTTCTGATGCGAAACAACTCCCTGTTTCATTTTTCAAGTAATATGCTAGGATAGAAAGATTTAGCTTGAATACTTGAAATCGTTGTCAAGGACTGGGGTTTCCAGGTAGGCAGCGTTCTTTTAAGTTTTCCAGTCAATTACAATATAAGTAATCTGCACTTATGTTCATGCTGTTTAGTCTTTAGACTAGATATAGTATTGACAAACAAACAAAAGAATCATTCTCAAATTTAAACTTACTGTCCAAGCTCAATCGTTTCCAACTACCATTTATCAGCAGCACTCAATTAACATGAACAAATTGATTTTCCGCCATTTCCTGGTTAATTTTCTATACACAACTTAATGTCAAGTTCTGGTCTGAAGTTAATTCCGGCATCCCGGAGTTTCACATGCCTGCTACTTCCAGAGAAGGGGGCACCCTGATTCTAATAGTCTGGTCTCTCACTGACTACCCCGAAACTCCACCAGATTGCTTCACTATGTCCAGCTACTCCCAGAGACGAAGAGTTCTGGCGACTCGGTCAAGCCATGAACCTCCCATAGTCTGTAGCCTTCACCAAGTCGTACTGCTATTGGCTAGGCTACTTCCAGGGACGGAGTCACACAGTCATCCATGTGCTATAGCATAGCCACCTCTAATACAAGGCCGCGGCCTACGATATTGCAACGTCGCAGTGTAGGCCTACAATTTAATACATGATTGGTGAAAAAGATCAGCTGGTATTTTTTAAAATCTTTTTCACCAATCATGTATTAGATTGTAGGCCTACACTGCGACGTTGCAATATCGTAGGCCGCGGCCTTGTATTAGAGGTGGCTATGGCTATAGTCCCCCCCCCCCTGGTTGGCATGTTTCCCTTCATCATGAGAACCAGCACCAGTGGCTGGTGGATCCAGTACTTCCTGAGACTAGAGCTAGAACGAATCCCAAAAGAGCTTTTGTTGCCAAAGAGTTCTTCTGGGTCAATTTTATCAGTCTTTAATCCGTTTTATATAATTTTAATCAGTTTTTTATAGTCAGTACTTGTAACATCCCACAATAAGCTGCTTGGACATTTACAATTAATTTATTATCTCCTCGTTAGACCACATCTTCGCTAGATAATGTTAGTAAATATAATTATATAACCAAGTTATATTATTAATTTTATTTTCAATTATTAAAAAACTCATTTAGTCATTATGCTAATTAAACCACACTGGAGCTAGCCTGGGACGACTTGTCTGTAGATTTGATCGACGTGCACGCTATGAGAAAGTCGTGCAACATGTTTCCCATTTCTGTCGGTGTACCACAGACCTGCAATGTTTGGTGATTTTTGTTCTTCAAAAAAATCATCGTCCATGGATGATGATTGGTCTGTTGACATGTCACTTAGGCATCCTCTAAGACACAACATGCTTCGATTTAAAAAAATGTATGCATTTTTTCAGAGAACTCATACATAAATGGAGAGAAGAGCGGAAAAGAAAACTGATGGCCAGATTGTATAGGAACAACCCTCTAGGACCTACCACGTCGTCCCCCATTTCATCAGCGATACTAGGAATAAAGCCTTCTGGAAACGCATGTGCCAACGCAAGTCAGTACCAAACTCAGCTCATCATTTCCAAATAGAATTCTACTTATAATTTGATTGGAAATAGTGTAGCTACAAAAAGCGTTTTTTAAAACTTGATAGGGTTGTATTGTTTTAAGATTCTTCCTGATAATGTAGGTTTAATCTGTAATGCTTCATTGTCACAGAATTAAATAAGCTAAAAGCATGACATTCTATTCCATGGCATTTTTTATTTATTTATTATTTGTTACACTGATAAATTAAATCAGATCCAGATGTACATTTTAAAGTTCCGATCTCTTAAGGGACCGCGAGAAAAGTTTGTTTTGTATTAATATTGAAACGGCTCATATACTTGGACTAGAAAATACTCACATGTTCAGTGTTTTAAAGGGTATTTAGCATGAATGCTTTTATCAAGGAATTCGTTTAATAATGATTTATTATGCAGGATGTTCATTAATGAATGTCAGGGTTTCAGCTCTATAATATTTGTTGCATTAAACTTACATTTAAGAATGATATATGTCACTAGGGAAAAAATCAACTCAGTTAAGTTTGTTGGCACTAGTTGCGTGTGGAATATTTTAGCGCTAGAATTGAATGAACTGATTGAAATCGTTTGTAAAGCGGCTTATAAGAAGGGAAAGTAGAGACGGCAAGCTGGCTTCCATCAATTTCTATCCAGGCCGATGTTGAGTAAGTAATTATAACAGTAATATCACCAATAAGCGATAAGACATTTTTTGTCAAGACAAATCATCTAGGTTAATCAGGTGCATAGGAGAATTATAACATTCTCAAGTTACTGAATATTTTATGGTCATCAGATACATTAATTTATGTTTATTCAAGCGTTTGTAATTAAGGTGTAATTTTCAACAATTTTGATTTCTAGGTGAACTAAAATCATACCATCAATCAGCAAAGATTGACAATGCGAGAAAGTCGTTTGCTCCGCTTGCCCTGTTGAAAGACAGAAAGGGCGGACGCGTAGAGAAGAGGCACACGTTGAATCCTGGTACGTTGAACACCCACATCAATACCCAGGCGCTGCATAAAATAGGAAAGTCTGTGCAGAAACAGAATAATTGCCCCCAAAAGAACAAAGAGAAAACAACGGCCAAAGATAGCAGATTGTTTATAATGAAGAAATACGATGAGGATCGTAAGAAAACTATGAGAAATACACTGGCCGCTATCGAAAACACCAAATTCACTCTTCAGTGTGAAAAAGACAAAGCTGATGGACGAAATACCAAAGACGACATCAAAAGTGAACAGATTGTTGACAAGTTGCAAGTTGTGAAAGACTATTGCAAAGATGAATTGACTGCAGCTGGTCAGGTTGCTCAGATTAATCAAGTCACTGAAGAAGATCTCAATACCACATTCACGCTTCCAGGTTCGGTTATACGTGTTTTATGCTTGTCTTGCCTCTTAGTTTGAAATTAGCCTGCATGAGTCTTGCTTTCTTGCATTCTGAAACAAACCTTACCGTATGCTAGAGGTTATGAAGAATCTAGAGAGATGAGCCATCTCTACATCAATATCGTAATTTCTCTATTTTTTCATTTGCTTTCTGTATATATGATTGACCGCACATAATGTTAAATAGTTTTTTTAAACTTCTAAACAGAAATTCTATACTATACTTTCATTTGTTGCATCCATTTGTCAAATTTACATTAAAAATAATTTATTACACAGCAATTTCTTAGTTTATTATCTTATACTGTTGTAAAATTAATCTAGGCTGAGGAAATTGAACTTTCGTTTTTTTGACATATAGTGTTACAGTTGCAAACACTAGTAACGTCTATTGTACTTTATTTGAAACTCTTGGACTAGGTACTTTTAAAAAGCATTTCTTCAATTTTTGCATGAATTTGATCATTTTACTATTACAACATGGTATTCATTGTATATGGAATGTTCACTAATAATTCGATTCTTTGAATCATTTGAAATTTACTTGAAAATGTGTATACTCCTAAATATCCAGAAAAAAAATTGCAACACTGAGATGGACAGAGTTCTATCTCTTGCTTCCATTTGGAGTTGCGTGAAAGTTATGCACATTTGATCTTTAGTAATTAATTGGCCGATTGGATTAATAAATTAGGCAAGTTTTCATTCCGTCGTTAAAAATATGTATGGAGATGGATTTTAAATTCTACTTACCAATCTTACCGAACTCTATAACATCAAGTTTCACTCCTCCAAATTATAATTACTTATTTCATTTTTATGACTGGAGTATTTTTATGATTACCCATTTTTTACAATTAGGCAAAAACTGAGCAAAACTGTATGGATTCCAATTTAATTAATAATTATTTATAACAAAAGTCTGAAGACTAGTTACAGTTCAAAACAGCTTATCGATCTTAAAAAATTAAAGAAATTTTAGTATAATAGAAAATTTACCAATCCAAAGCGAATTATAAGTTTGTATCAAGTATCATGCATGGAAAGTGATTAAGTAACCCAATATTAGAAAAATATCAAGAAATTATATTGCTAGCGTAGAATGTATTATAGAAACATTGATTAGAATAATATTAAGGTTCGTAACGCACATAAATTATATAAGTTCTGTAATACTAAATAATTGAATAAAGAAATTTTCGAACTTTATTTTCTATGTATGAATAAATATTTTCTATTTTAGATGGTGAATCACTGTCACCAATCGAAGGCAGCAATCACGATTCTGCTATGACAGGTGGAAAAAGGCGCTTATCTTCTACACCTTTGAGATCTTCAACGCCCGAACGAAAATATATGAGGTTAGTTGGGTACAATTCTCAATTTATCTCTTATATCGGATGAATTAATGCAATCCTATTTTACTAACAAATTAATAATATGAACGATCTGAAAACATTCAATCAGTAAGTAAATTATAAAAATAGTATGCAAATCGCCATTATGAAATATTAATTGTTGAGATGAAATTAATGAATAAATGTGAATTATATACCTATTCGAAGACAAATTACGTATGTCAGTTTTATTTATAGATTAGAACCTCTATTCCATTCTAAAAAATACATTAATAAGATGTAAGTTACAGTTCTTGTACATTTTTTAAGAATTAATTTTTATTTGTTCTGGAGTTTGCTTACGTTTTACGAGTATTTTAATTGATGGTTGAAACTGAACAGTAGACTATCAAGTTGAGCAACTCAGAAAACATAGTTTCTTATATCACGATCTTTCAAATACAAATAATACAGTTTAGGCGTATTGTAAATATGACTGTAATTTTCTATACAATTTTAATGGAAGGCTTGTAGTTTAATTGTTTTCTCTTTGCAGTGAAAAACTTTCATCATGGCTGAAAACCAAAGGAAAGCCCATGGAAAGTTTCCATCACCTAAAGTGCTTCTTGCCCCATAAGGAGGGAAGCAGGCTTCCAATCAGACAACCTTTCAAGGTAAATGTGAATGAAATAAAAATATTTGTTTGAATACACATTTTTAGTAATTGATAAATTAATAATTGTAAACTGCTGTAGTAGGATGCAATATTGACTAAATTACTTATTATTTTGTACCACTTTAACTAAAAATGAATTATATCTGATATTTCTGATATTTTTTGGTTCTGTAATGCGGGGTAACAAATATTGTGATGGAGGACCGATAGTACTGTGGGTTTACTCTTGTGGGTTGTTGGTTAGCAATGTTTACAGGTGCTCAGTCACAGCAACTGGTAGCCACTCCAACAAAAATAAAGGGGAGTGGGGTGAGCAAATTTAGCTATCCTGTCAGCTTTCGTAAAACATAGGTAAACCAATCTCCACCATTATTTCATCAATCTACATCATTTTCTATTTCACAGGAGCCAAACACAAACAGCAACAGTGCTCCATTGAAAACCTCAGCACCAAAATCAAGGCCTACCAATTTGCCGGCTATTGTGATTGAGACTATCCCAGAAGAGAAGGAAAATAGTAAGGGTGATCTTACAATCAACCTTGAAAGTACGGAGCCACCTTGCTCACTAACCAGAGAGCAGGAGGACCTTGCTTCTTGTGGCGATTGTAAGCCACTTGATGAGACTACCATTGTATTGGACTCGGAAAATTTGAAGGAAACCACTGTAAAAGCGCTTCATGAGCTACTCACGTTGATTCATACTGTAAGTCAAAATTTATTCATCTTGATAAAAATCTCTAAATAAAAACTTTGAACATACTAGCTTCATATTGAAAAGTTTAATATTGAAATTGTTATTGTTATACAGGGTTGGGCAATGCAGTATGGAGGATTCGGAATAGCTATTACCAGCTCATTTTTGAAGGAAACTTAAATTTGTATTTCCAGTATGTACGATGGATGTTGCCATTTTGATATTAAAAATTCGTTCATTTTTTAATTACAGAGAATAACATCTGTTAAATTGTTTGTTTTTGTCCATACAGTCATATAGACGTTGTAAGAAGTTGTCCATATTCCTCTGAAGCGTTACGCATGTTGTTGCTCGAATTTATTATGTTATTGTTTCACTTAGGGCTTTACATGTACGTGGTTTGTTTATGTATACATGAGCTTTGAAGTAGCCCCATAAAAAACAGTCACAAGGTGATCGGTCCGGTGATTGAGAAGGTTACTCCACATCCCCACGCAACGAAGTAACACGTTCAGGGAAGTTGGCCTTTCGTAGTTTCTCTTGATGTATGGCATGTTGCAAATAATACAATATTGGGGTTTATGGCTAAAAGAATCACGCAGCATTGTTAGATAAGTAATAAGAAACGCTCTGAATTGACAGTAACTTGTTCTCAAAAAAGTAAGGACCAATAATGAAGTTTCGAGTAATGCTCTAACAAACAGTCAATTATTCGCCATTGATACAATTCAGAAATTATTGAAAACTGAAAACCCTAATCTTTATTCACTAACTTTTCCTCCACTGCAGATAAGGCAAGGTTTTATCTTGCACAGCACTGTCATAAACTTCTCACAACAAATGTAGGACTGTTTGGTCAAAAACGGACGCCATTTCACAAATATTGTTATTCAAATAATACTATAATAGGATTAAAAATTAAAAATAAAGACAAAATACATGTGGTGATTTTTAGCACTAGATTGAGCACTGTGTCCCTAATTTTACCATAGTCTTTTTGCCATTAATGCTATGCGTTAGGATCTATTCTCCCTCCTCATTTTGTATTAGTCCCCCTGAATTTTGTTAATTCGTTCAGTTATAATTCACTGATTTATCTTCCAAATTGATGTTTCAAGTAATCAACTACCTACTAGTTTAATCTAGTACTTCTAATTGAATATACTTGATTTCTAGTAATCAACAACTTGATTGAGAATAATTCAAGTTTTCAAATTTAATTATTAATGCTGTTCACATCGTTTGAATCTTTTACCCACAGTTTTTCTCACGTCGGTTAACGTTTAATCACGATTAAATGCTGTACTTTAATCAAGATTAGTGCTAACCGATGCATTTTGGTTTCACAAAACAGAAATTTCAAGCGATAACGCTGGCGTAAACAATTTTTAATTCTGATTAGTTGGCACCATTTTAACCACAATTAGTTGAAACGAAGAAAATTTGGTTGCACAAAGGTAAAAATCGAAAAATAACGCTGGTTATACTAATCAGCGACGAAAAAGATTTTCAACAGGCCATTCATGGGGAATTAAATCCAATTGTGCTGAATTTGTGCTGTATTGTATTGTGTTGACTGGCCTATATGTCAAATTGTGATGTACTATTGAGGCTAATAAAGATATTCTATTCTATTCTATTCTATTCTATTCAACTAACGCCGGTTATGTACCTACTGATAGATGTCTTCCTATTAGTTTTTGGTAAAAAATTCAAAGTATGGGCTAAAAATATGAATGAATTTCATTCATTAATAAAATAGAGAAGTGTATTTAGCTGATATTAGCATTCAAAATTAGATACTGATTTTTGAGGTTAGTTTTCGATCTTTTGTCGTCTGTTAGCAGCATAGCACTTGACACTGGTGACAGACAGAGCATTTTTATGGCGCATGCGCGCAAGCCTCTGTATTGAATGGTCAAATTCACCGTTTCAATAACATAACCTCATTTTTACCTTAAAACATACCTATCATTATCAGTTTCCTATTATGCAGATATTCTCTCTTATTAGAATTGAGATCAAACTCATTTTTCCTTTGTCTAATAATATTGTAACATGATCTCGTTTGTTAATATTTTTTCAGTTTCAAATTTACCGCTTCAATAACATAACCTCAATTATTTTGTGTTAAATTACAGTGTTGCCAGATTGTGAAACCGTTAGGCTACTTTCACACGATAGGAGATGTGCAACTTGAACACTGAACAGTCTTCACGTTTTTTTGTCGAAGTACATTGAGTCAAATCGTGTCTTTCACATGGTGACCCCGAGCCAGGAACCTCCTTTTGTCACGTCTTTTCCCCTCGAGGCAAGCAGAAACCGGCTTGGATCGAGATACTAGCGGACAAATCGCCACTTTCACATGGTGATTCTACGTCTCTCCGGTCACCACTTTTTCTCAAAAACTATCTTTCTTGAAAATGAAGATAGAAAGATTCTGATTTCGGATTTGGAGTCAGCGACCCCAAATTCTTTAAAGCGTAAGTCCCGTTTTCGAAAATATCCCAAAACAGGGAAGTTATGGCTGTTTTTAATAAAGCTTTCTATTATAATGTAATTATACGGTAAAAACGAACAGGTACTGTACTATACAGTACGTATGTACTGTAGCTATTATAATATAACTTACACTGTATTCAAGTTGGAAATTTGTTAGGATATTTATCTTGATTTCTGAAAATACCCCAACATAAGGGAGTAAGATAACTTTGAAAAACCAAAGTTTTCCTGCCGATTGAAGAAACATTAAAAATTTGATCTGATATTTGTTACACGTTTTTAGTCTAACTTCCTTAAAAATGTAGATAGAAGATTTCGGATTTCGATTCAGCGACCTCAAATTCTATAAGCGTAAGTCCCATTTTCAAAAATACCTGAAAACAAGGGAGTTATAGCTGTTTTTAATATAGCTTTCCATTATCATATGATTATATAGTAAACGTACAAAGATAACAATACTCCTGCCTCACGAAGAAACAGGCAAAGGTTTTAAGAAGTTTTCAAACACCTAAAAAGTTTAAACATGAACATTTTTAATTCTTAAAAGTTCAAAAAAATTAAAATTTGAAAAGATGAATCCAAATATGAACTCATAAATCATCTCCACTCCTCACCCAATAAAATACGAGGAAAAGGACAAGTAAACTTCACTGAATTTCAATTGTAATTCAACAAACAAATTTATCAGGTTCAAATAGTTGAATATAACTCCAAAATACCAGTAAATATTTCTTTGCAACAATCAGAAAAATCTATTATGAACATACAGTATAAACATTGGGGTGATCTGAATCGATCTATGGTAATTATAGGATCTGAAAGGATAAAAAATGTCAATCCATTCCAACTAAAACGAAACTGATGTCTGTGTTTGTATTAGAACTGCTGAATGGATAATGCATACTGAGAAAGTCATGAATAGTCCAGACCATCCTGGCGACTTTAATGCTTTTGACACCAGAATCTCGTTTCATTTTTATTGAAGAATGAAAACCATGTATCATAGTAAAAAGCAGTTCTATACTTTGTTTTATTATATGAGTAGTGATTAACATAATCATGGCTTGTCGATAATAGTCGCTGAGCTGAATCCTCAGTCGTAGAACTATGGACCAAGCGCGAGCTTTTGCTTTCTATATGTCGTATACCGTCGACACTAACTTCGGCTTTTTTGTTGTTCGATTTTTTGTCGTTCTTATGAATTCTGTTGAATCAAACATAATGATATTTAACAAGTTGCGCTGAACCAGGTAGAATTCATAGGAATGGTAAAAATCAATTTTACGGAAATCGATGTGCATGTAACTGGATTTAGAAGATCAATACTATAATGTGTTCTATCATAATTTAATAATTATCACAGAAATGTTCAAGTGAAAATGTTGGGCGCAAACCTACTGCCTGGGGAGACAAATAAATTTATGAAAAGCTTGATAGCTTGAATAGTGATCTGGATATCTATCACACGTTTTTAGTTCAAGACATAATATGTCTTAGAATTATTTTCAATCTCTTTTGTCAATCGGCAGGAAAACGTTGGTTTTTCAAAGTTATCTTACTCCCTTATTTTTGGGTATTTTCAGAAATCAAGATAAATATCCCACCAAATTTCCTACACGAATACAGTGTAAGTTGTATTATAACAGCTACAGTACCTGTTCGTTTTTACCGTATAATTCTATGATAATAGAAAGCTTTATTAAAAACAGCCATAACTTCCTTGTTTTCGGATATTTTCGAAAACGGGACTTACGCTTTATAGAATTTGGGGTTGCTGAATCCAAATCCGAAATCAGAATCTTTCTATCTTCATTTTCAAGAAAGATAGATTTTGAGAAAAAGTGATGACCGGAGAGACGTAGAATCACCATGTGAAAGTGGCGATTTGTCCGCTAGTATCTCGATCCAAACGGGTTTCTGCTTGCCTCGAGGGGAAAAGACGTGACAAAAGGAGGTTCCTGGCTCGGGATCACCATGTGAAAGACACGATTGGACCCAATGTACTTCGACGAAAAAACGTGAACACTGTTCAGTGTTCAAGTTGCACGTCTCCTATCGTGTGAAAGAGGCCTTAAATTCTTGGTTAGTTAACCGGTAAACTTAATCGGGATTAAAAACTAACCGATCTTGGTGGAACAGAAATGACTCGGTAAAACTAACGCTGATTTGTTAATCGACGTTAATGTCCATATTTAACAGACGGACATGCAACTGGCCCTTAAACTAACAAAAAATCTTGAGGTTTTGGTAAAAGTAGAGTTATCAGTTCTTTTACAAAGCAAAAAATAGTTTATTCTGCACGGGTCAGTCTAGTAACTTATCTAAGGCTGTGCAATAGTCTAAAAAAACTTGTGATAATTTTAAAGTTTTTTTTATAAACTTACTAACAAGTTATCAAAATAAAAAAAATTCTCAGGAATATTTTTTTCTGATTATTACTTTATGAGAGCCTGAAGTTTACATTTTGAGGATAAATTCTTCAAGGTATTTTTGATTGAAATAAAGAATCCTGAAAATATCAATTTTCGAAAATTGAATAACTTTCTCAAAAATGTATATTTTTACGTTCTTATTCATTCAATCAACAATACCATGAAGATTTTCTCTTCGAAAATTCATGAATTTATCTCTTACCGGATTTGAAATGATCCGTCCCAAAAATTTAAACTCAAGGCGCTCATATCTCGAAAATTAATGATTGGAAAACACTTTCTGACAAGTCATTTTTATTTTGATAACTTGATAGTGTACAAACAAATCGAAATTTTTTGAAAAATATCACAAGTAAAACGGTTTTTAGACTGTTGCACAGTCTTAATTGAATTGCTACTTATTAACACTTTGTTTGACAGGGTTATCCTTGGGAGTCATGCAAAGAATGGCTAACAGCACTTGGCAGCCGCAACCCAGATGCAGAGAGCCTGCCTGACTACTGGGAATGTTTGGCCGCTCTCGAAGAGAAGCAGGGAGATATGCAGATGGCTGTCGACTCCTACCAGAGGGCCTTGATGCGTGGTGCTCAGGTCATTCCACACTTTACACTTCATTTTTTACTTTGTACTCTATGATTATACATTTACTTACTTGAAATATTTATTCCTTGATATAATAATAATAATATCCGTACTCTTTATGTTAGGTTTTGATCATGTACTGCGGATCTCACTTGCATATTATTACACTGAGCTGAATTATAACATCTGGAGATAACATATGCTTCTGTTATTTGAACGAGCGTTTGCGAAGTTCTCACTTTTGATTTACTAGAGCCCAAAGTTGTTTTCTGTCTGTTTGAATTATAATTGACCAAAGTGAAGCTGAGGTCTTAGTTTCGACTCGATCGGCTTTTGTCTGTTTGTTTGTACCGCAGTTACAGTCGCAGTTATTGTCCAATTTGGATGAAATTTGGTATGCAAGTTCTTTGAAACAAGGCACAGAAACGTATGTGTAACGATTTTTGGTAAGACCTCCGGTTTTTTGTAATATTTAAAAACCCGTAAACTAACCTCAAAAGTTACTTTTTCGTATCTTTGAAGTACAGCAATTCATGTTCCTAATTTTTCGCATTCACTGTTATCAGGTCATGGTGTCCAAGACGGTTAGAGCGTAGTTTGACACACTGTTGGACCCAGGTTCAAATCTCGTTCCGACCAAATTCTTTTTGCAGACCATACTAATTGTTTTATCTTAATCTAATATATATCATTATAAAATTATTAACTATATAGAATAATTAAATTGAATCATCTTATTATTATTAAATTGATTTATCAAATTAATTGGATAAATTATTTTTAAAAAATCTTTAATATCAATACATTAATAACTATTATTATCTATGTTACAGATAACTCAACTATTTTAGTTGTGGACAATTTTCATAATCATAAAATTAATCAACGAATAAATCAACAACTAATTTAGTTGTAGAAAATATTTAACATCATAAACATTTCTTTTTTTTTAGATTACGTCCTAAAGACTCCAGTCATGGAGTATAAGACAAGTCATGTTATTACATAATAATTCTAACACTAAGTAGTTCAACCTAGTTTAGGTTTGAAAGGAATTCTTGTACACTATAAAAAGCTCTATCAACTAAATATTTTTTCATTTGTTTTTTGAAAATCTTCAAATCATCATTACTTTTCAAGATTTGAGGTAGCTTGTTATAAAATTTCCTACCAATATAATCTGGTTTTTGTTCAAATAACCTACTATTGTGACCCATTATATGATAATCTGCTCTGTTTCGCGTATTATACTCATGAACATCTGAATTCTGGATCACACCACTCGTTTTCACATGCATTACAACTTCATATACATACAAAGATGGCACAGTTAATAGACCAAGCTTTTTAAATAAAGGCCTACAAGAGTCTAACCTATTCACTTTCTCTATACATCTGAGTGCCTTCTTTTGAATCTTAAACACTCTGTCCATATTTTGTTGAGATGAATTACCCCATACTAAAATAGCATACCTAATATGAGATAGTATAAGTCCATGGTAAGCAGTTAACAGTAGTTTTTTTATCATTTAGCCTAGCAAGCTGCCGCAGGACAAATACCCCAGATGATATCTTATTACATATCCTCTCAATGTAAGGATGCCATGTTAATTTCCTGTCCAATAAAATTCCCAAGAATGCTACTTTCTCTTCTTGGTCTAATTCATTTTCCTCTACAAACACATTTATTTCTCTATCCTCTACTGAATTATATTTACTTTTGAATTGTAGGAATTGACATTTCTTACTATTTATTGTTAATTGCCTTTGCTTCAAGAATTGGACAATTGACTGTACTCCAGTAAAAGCATTTATTTCTAGACTATCTAATAAATAATTGTTAAAGATAGCGATGTGTCATCAGCAAACAACAGAGCTCTGTGATCTTTTAACTCTTTTGGTAATTGGTTCACATACAACAGAAACAGTAAGGGACCCAGAATTGAGCCTTGAGGTACTCCAGCCTGGACCTCCAGTTTTTGAGATTTAATTTTTACTATTTCATTCCCATCCACCTTGGTAAGCTCAACACACTGGTTTCTACCTATGAGATATGATTCAAACCATTTTAGTTCTATACCATTCACACCTACAGTTTTTAGTATTTCCAATAATATTCTATGGTTCACACAATCAAAAGCTTTGGATAAATCAAGAAATATTGCGGCTGCCTTCTCACCTGAATCTATTATATCTATTAGTCTTTCAACAAGGGATACTATTGCAGTCCTAGTAGATTTCCCTTTCTGGAACCCATGCTGTTCATCACATATGAAATTAATTTCTTCCAGGTGCATCAATAACCTATTTAAAACTACTCTTTCAAAAATTTTACTTATTACATTTAGAATACTAATGGGTCTATAATTTTCAACTCTTTCAGAATCACCGCTCTTGAAAATTGGCAAAATTTTTCCTTGTTTCAGATCATCAGGGAAAATACCCTGCTCTAGTGAAGTATTAAGGAGATGCAATAAAGGGTCCAGTAATTCATTTTCACATTCTTTTAAAATTTTGCTTGAGACCGCATCCAATCCTACTGTTTTTTTGTTATTCAAATTTTTTATTATCCTTGACAACTCATCTCTTGATAATGGATGAAATTTAAATACCTTTTCAATTGGCTCAGCATTTAATGTAGTTGTATTATAAGTATTAGTGTTCAGTGACTTTTGGAGATTATATGCAACCTGTTGATAATACTTATTGAAAAAGTTACAAATGTCTATACTATCATCTATATAATTTCCATGTTCATCGATTATCCTAGGGACATTAGTAACTGTATCTTTTTGAGCTGCTCTCCTATTTCTATTAATTACCTCCCAAACAGTAGAGTTAAAATTGGTACTAGTTGTTAATATTTCAGCTGTTTTCTTACACTTAGCTTTCCTCACTTCTTTTGCATAGTTTTTCTTTAGACATTTGTATTTGACTTCACTCGGAACTCGGAACATCCCTCACTAATTTAAATTCCTCATAAGCTTCCCTAACAATATTTCTTTGAGCAAGAATATCTTCAGTTATCCATTCATCTAATTTGTTTAATTTACTTTTTACTTTGACTTTTTTTATCGGACAGCATACACTAATGTGAAATCTTAGAGTATCAATGAATTGCTTATATTTGTAATTTAGGTTACAACTGTTATAAACACTACTCCAATTTTCTTGAAGCAGTTCCTGCTTCAAACAATTTATATTTCCTAGCTCATATTGCTGAATTTCTTTCACAAAAGTTTTTTTTCTGCTTGGATTCTGGCCCTGCAACTTAACATCTAAAATTTGATAGTTATGATCTGATAGATCTGAGCTACCTAACCTGACATTACAACCTTCTATATTTGTGAGGATATTATCAATAATTGTCTGTGAAGTTCGAGTTACTCTTGTATATTCGTGGACCTTAATTTCTAAATTATTCATATTAATAATATCTCTAATATCCTCTTTCATCTGAAATCTCCTACTACTATAACATTTGTGAAACGAGCGGTTGTAATTTCCAAAAGTGTATGGAGCAGCTCACAAAATTTTTGCCAGTCTCCATTTGGTGACCTATAGATACCTAACACTGCTACCTCATCGATCATCAATTTTTAACCTTAGTCCCGTCACCTCTAAATCCATCTCAACAGAAAATCTCTTAACAAAATCCAGTTCATAAGTTTGGGTATGTTTAGCATTGCTAGTGAATATACATACACCACCGCTTCTATGAGCTATTCTACAAAATTCTGATCTCAGTGAATAGCCTGGAATCCTAACTTGATTTATTTCCTTTATTTTTAAGCCATGCTCTGTGAAAATAACAATGTCAGGATCCTCCTGTTTAAGAAATACTTCTAATCTGTCAATTTTGTTGCGAAGATACTGAATATTTTGATGATAAATACTAAAAACCTTACCATCTTGTGCTACTCTATCTCTAGCATTTGTAGCTATTTCCTTTCCCTGTTTTGAGCCAATTTACTAAAAAATCGTTATTTGTTTTTTGACTGCTTTCAAACCAGAGGATTGCAAACGGCTTTCAATCAGCTCTGCCAATCTATTACAAAAGATAACTTTGCCAGATCGATTTAGATGCAACCCATGATTAGTGAAGTTATGTCTTTTCAGCCTTTCATGTAGAAAACAAATCCCCAGTTGTTTAGAATTCTTATTTTTTAGGCTGTTGATTGTATTATGGATTGATTTGTTTGTCGAATTGATTGCTTCATTTAATTCTGGCCTATCAAACCTATTAGGAATAGTACTTATTATTAAGTTTGTTTTTTTGCTGAGTGGCACAATTTCCTTGATTTTTTCTGTTACTTGAGGAAGATGATTCAAGTTAGGTTCATTTATATTATTTGAGCCACCCAGTACAATTAGATAGTCATTTTCATCAAAGTCTTTAGTTTGTTCCCTAGCTGACTCTACAACTGCATTAAGTGATGCACTTGGCTTGAAAAAACATTGGACATCAAATTTATTTTTTAATCTTTTATCAAGGAGATCACTGCAATCACGTCCATGACTGGACGTCAGTAGCAGAACTCTCCCTTTCCTATCTTTATTTCCCTCAGCTATATTTTTGGTTGCTGTCTTTAAAACCTCACTGTACGTTTTATTTCAACCATTTTCAGAGCATTTCCCATCATTTAGGTTAGATTCTATTTTTTTGCATTTGGACGGAGGTTCAAAACGTTCGTTGCAAAACGTACATTTAGTATTATCAAATTTAGATTTTAGTTTCTTTATTTCCTTCGACATTAGACTACATTGATTTTTTAGATTTAGTATTTCTTTTTTATGGTCTTCATCTTGTAATTTTATAATCAGTTCCAAAGATTTAATTTCTTCTACCATCCCTAACCTTTCTTCCTCAGACGTTTTTAGAGTTACTTCTAATTGGTTTTTTAAATTAGTGTGGCTACTTTGTAGTTGAGCAACTTTTTCGGCTAAAGTAGTTTGAAGAACTGGGGTTTTTGGTTTTGGCGTTTTTGAATTTTGGTTTTAGGAACGCGTAAGTACTCCCGCTATGTGTACATTTCTATTACTAACCTTCGGTGTTCTACTTGAGCTCATCTTCCTATCTAAGAAATTATATTACTTGCAATAATAATAATTGATTTATAAATGATAGGATTTTAATTTGGTTATAATTTTAGTCAAGTAAACTATCTATGTTTATTTTTAAATCTCGAAAACCTAACCTCAAACTAACCTCTAAACGGTGTTTGGCTTATTAAAATAGAATTAAGAATTAAAATCTAAAACAAAATGATAACACATGATCAAGAAACAATTAATAATGAAATTAACACAAAATTTGTACTTATCCGAAATTATGTAGGACTTTCATTCACAACCTCTAATCTTGCTTCTCTCACTGTACTCATATCATCTAATCATATCATATCATCTTTTAATCTCCAACTTCTTTTATTCATAACTATCAGTTATTATTTTAGTTATTTTTCAACTCAATTTTCAGTTTATCAGGTACAATAATTATTATTGTATTGTATGCAATTTTTGTGTCTATCTAGAGTGTCAAGTCTTTTGTTTTCCTTTAGGTATGAGATCGGAAACCGATTTGTGAGCATTAACATTCTGCATAGGCATAACAAGCCATAACATTGAATCCACTTTTTATGAAAAACATCATTAGCAACCTCCTGTCATTGTCACCAACAAACTCATCTTATTTAGAATCATTTTCCATCTCACCATCGTCTGTGAGACGATTCATCATCTAAATTGCCTACTGCATATTCCATTTTTCCGTCAGTTGACCGATTTCTTATAATTAATTATTAGAAAAGTTGTAATATATGTTTATATTGAATATATGGATACAATATAAAGGTACCTCCTTGATAAGTCCGGTGTCCCTGCAAACAGTGTCTCTAGCACTTTCAATGGAGAAATTAATAGATGACATGGCTAAATCTTCACAATGTACTGTACTTACTGTACTGGCCCTTCTCATTAGATTGAAAGTTGTATTCATGAGCGAGATATACTGTTCGCAGAACTACTAGTAATAATATTGAGTGACCTGGGTGGCTCAGGTCTGGTATCAGAGTTTTCAGGTCACAACTGATCAATTTCAGGGCCTCTGACATGACCTAACGACTGCTTGATATAGAGTAGAGTATAATTTATTTATGTTCAGAGCTATGTCCTATTAGAAAGTATAATATGACATATTATACATATAATAAGACATAAGACAGTCAATAATAAAATTATACTGATTATACAATTATGATATAAATATTGTAATAATAAAACACAATACTGTATATTGTATTTTCTTATACGGTAAAATATTATCTCTGATAACAGTATCCAATAATACAATGAATGAATTCATTTTGACTCTCGAAATTGCCTCAAGTGTTGAAACATGTCGAGTCAATGAAAAAAATATAAAATTATACGAAGTGTTCCATTTTAGAAGATATTGAGTAGCCCTACAAGATAACGGTTTCGCAGATCATCATGTTCTCAAAATATTGTACTTGATAAGTGGTCCCCAAACCTTTTTTGACCCAACATGTAAAATAAAACGCTATTTAAGGGTGCATACAAGGGTGCTATTTAAGTGGAGCGGCGAAGGTAGCTTCAAGCTTGATTGAAAGTGTTAAATGTAATGGTGACGTACATAGAGGAGCGGTATGTTATGAGCCCATTGCCCATTTATATACACATGTATTATATTCAACACTATCAAATCAAGTTATATAATACGTTTTATCTGACGTTTTCAGAATACGATACTGTTTTGCTCAAGTAAATTCTTGTCTACAAACAGGAGTGAAATACATTCAAAACTCAACTAAAAATGCTTGATATATAAACTCAAATGAAAATACTTATCTGAGTTAAGTTTAATTTATCTCAATTCATCCCACACCCACACACCATAGATAAGTCATAATCATTGATAAGATAGTGAAAGAATTGAAACAAGTGACTGTGAAGGTGATTCATCCAAGAATAATAAAAAGCTCATTAATCTCAACCGGATAATTAATATCAATCTTGAAGCTATCTTCGCCGCTCCACCATGCATCCCCCCCTCCCCCTAAGCCATAGATGTCTTACCAATCATTTTAATGTCATGTGGACTGCTATCAAAGATATTCTTTAGGCAAAGCTATTTTATGTTAATTTTCCAATTCTTTCCAAAAATTATAAAGATATAGATCACAAATATGCAGTTTTTCGTATTTGATCTGTCATTGAAATTAATTTTAATTGAAAATATATTATTGCAGGTTTCTCACATAGACGTGTGCCTCGATAGTCTTTTTGAGAAAATGAATGCCCTGAACCTGGAGTGCCAACCTTACACGCCAAGGCAAACCGATGGCAAGATGAAGAATGGAGTGGATGCTAAAAATATCTTCAAGTCTACAGTTATCCAGTTCGCTCTAATGCAGCAAAAAGTAAAAACGTGAGTAGAAAAATTTGTAAAATAACATATTATTATTTTAGTACAATCATTATATCATTTTAGCGATTGAATTAACTCTAAGGGAAATCTTTCTCCATCAACAAAAACTTTCAAAATATATCATTCGAAAATATTATTAGTAGGTGCTTATCCAAATGCGTACTTCTGTTGCTCGGATTACTCCATTTATCTATTTCATTTGAATACAAACTAAACTCATCTATAATGATTGGGAGAGGGCAACAGGCTAAACCCAAAACTGTCACTTCCGAGTATTTTTATGTATATAAAAGTCATTTCTTTGGAGCTTGGAACCCAATTAGGAATGAAGTATCATTCATCTTTGTCAAGTGTATAAAATTGTGGTCATGAGGCTGGGCCCTACTTATCTAGCAGATGATTTCATCTGTCTTGTTGATGTTAATCCAAATCGCAACACGAGATTTCATTTGTATACCTTGCAAATTCCCAATCATCGCACTGCAACATTCAATTCCTCGTTTGTGGTGACTGCTGCAAGACACTGGCATGCTATTCCTGAAAATGTAGTTTTTCTTTTTCACTTAGCGTTTTCAACAGGAAACTTTTCAAATTACTTTTGGAGGGCATTTAGTTTTTGGTTTTCTAGTAATTTTTATCTATTATTTTCGAGTTGGGATTTTGTTGAGCGTGTGTATCTGATAAGAAAAGTTGAGTCATTTTATTTACTTAGTATTAATGGTATTTATTTACCTTAAATTTTATGTGTATTCTGTATATAACAAATAAGTTTTACTCTTTGTTTGTAAAAGTTTTATACTCATCTACATATTTATCTGTACTTCATAATTTAATTTTTTCATTTGTTTTAATAAAAATGTAGTGCAATGGATCTTGCAAGACCTGGCAATACATTGTAATTTGTGATGAAGAATCAATAAAGAATTTTCTCATCATCACCCCTCCAAGACACAAGTTTAGGTAAACATGATCAAATGCCACGAGAACCAATTAGAGAAGACTTTTTTTCAAAAGTAAGCTTCTCTGATTGATTCTCGAGGCATTTAATCACGATTCAAATATAACAGACTTTTGTGCACCCGAGTCTAAGACACATTAGGTTATCTTACGAATACGTAGAGACCTCAGGAATAGTGTTGTGAACCCTTGCCCCTTAAACGCTTTAAGTCAATATTTTATTTTACTATTTGGGCTTTCAAAAACTCTCAAAATGATTTTTATCCAATAATTGCTCTAGATAGCTCTCATGCAGTCAGTCAGTACCTTACTAACAAAATCCCTGAAACTAAAAATTCTTTATTTAAATGTGGATTATTTTGATGAACCTCAAATAATACGAGGGCTATCCAGAAAGTAGATTACGTTTTCGTCTGTGACTGTTAGGGACGGGGCTAGCGCAGCCATCCTGGGGTCAGAGCGTTGCGCAGCTTTGTTGGCATCTAGCCGTGCTAGTGAAAGGTTCGTGCTGTACTCCGTTAATATATTGTGACTGGTTAAAATGTCTGCGTTAATTGAAAATCCCGCGAGCTGCAAGCTGCAAGCAGTAATAAGGTTTCTGACTGCAAAAAACTGTAAACTGATAGAAATCTATCAGCAGCTTTATGAAGTGTATGGGGTCAGAATTATGACTGAAGGTGGAGTGCATCAGTTGGTCATAAGATTTAAAAATGGCCGAACTAATGTTCACGAAGATGGAAGTGGGAGACCCATTATAGTGACTGCCGAACTTGTCGAAAACGTCGATGCTAAAGTTCGTGAAAATCGAAAGGTCAAAATAACAGAATGTTTTTTGAGTTTTCCACAAATTTTGCGAAGTTGAGGCTGGCTATGCAGCGTTTTGATGACGACGAACAGCTGCAAGAAGAGGTAACGAATTGGTTGAAGGCGCAGGTGGCGGAATTTACTGACATAGGAATTTCCAAGCTCGTACATCGCTATGATAAATGCCTTAATTTGAATGGTGACTATGTGCAAAAGTAGTATTTGAATGTTGCTTTCATATGTATATAATAGAGTATCGATCGAGCAGACGTAGTTTTTTTAGTGAGAGTAGTTGAAATAGTGTATGCAATAGTTAAAGTGCTGAGTTCAGTGTTTTAATTGTTGTGCGCGAGTTCAGTGCCCTGCGCCGAAAAATCAGTTCAGTGCTGAATTATCATCTAGTCCGGCTAAGGAATGTAAAGAATGTGAGGAATGTCGACTCCCAAAAGATTGCCAACTTTCCTCATGCCAGAGTTCGAAGAGGAGGAGGAAACAGATGACGACGCAACTATGAGTCAACTAACACCGGCTAGGAGCGTTGAACCAGCGTCAATGACTGGAAACGTCAACACTTCCCCAGAATCGTTTCTAAAAACGAACCAACTAAAAACTGCAACGGAGCAGTTTTTGTACAATGCATGGAAAGAAGTCACTTTCCAACAGAGTGAAGAGAGAGAAAGAACGCATAAACTGGAAAAGGAGTTGGAGAGAGCACGGTTGGAAATTAATCAGCTGAAAGAGATATTTTCATCAGCATCTACAACCACACAGAATCTTCAATCTTCAGCTTCACATACAATGCAACCAGCATCTTCTAGAAGTAGCAATAAAAGTTATTCACCACCGAATTGGGAGGAAGAAGAGAAAATGGTAGCATCAGAGACTGCATGGATTCTCCCTAAACAAAAGAAGAGAAAAATCCGTGACTCACCAGAAAAAATAAGGCCTGCAACTGATTCTACAAGTATGAAACCGACAGAAAAGAGAAACAAGCCACCACCAGTGATATTAAGCAATATACAAGAGTATTCGAAAATTAAAGAGGCATTGAAATCGAAAAATCTCAATTTCAGTGCCAACATGATGAACAACAACCAGCTAAAATTGAATGTTGAAACTGAACAAGAATACAGAGATTTAACTAAGATGTTGAATGAAGCTAAATATGAATGGCACACATACGAAAATGAACAAACTCGTCCAATTCGTGTCATGGCTAAAGAGTTTCATCCATCATGCGATCCAGAGGATATAAAGAACGATCTTCTAAGCAGAGGCTTTCAAATAATCAGTGATGTCAACAAAATGAAAAAAGTGAAGAAAGATGGAAAAGAACACATTATCAGACTTCCAATGTTCATGTTAACATTCAAGAATACAGAAGATACAAAAAGAATATTTGAAATTAAACATATTTGCTACATGAAAGTGAAAATTGAATCAATTAGAAGTAATAAAATGATTCCACAGTGTAAACGTTGTCAGCGGTTTGGTCATACACAGACATACTGTCAACATGAACCAGTGTGTGTGAAGTGTGCTGGAAAACACTGGACTATTTCGTGTACTAAGGCTAAAGAAACCCCAGCCAAATGTTTCAATTGTGCTGAGGCTCACCCAGCTAACTACAGAGGCTGCCTCTTCGCTAAAGAACTTCAGAGAAGAAGAACTGAAAAAGAAAACCTAGTTAAAAGAAGTA